>NW_021703786.1:17920039-17957722 GCF_005190385.1 Monodon monoceros
CACACACACACACACACACACACACACACACACACACACACACACACGACGCACACGCGCATCACCCCTCCAGGCCCCTCCCCTTCTCCTTTCTGACTCACTTCTTGGAACCTTTCCCACCCACCGGACTTTTCTGCCTCTAACTGGCTCTATTCTGCCCCATGACCTTCCTCAGACTGAACTGGGTTGATTTTCACTTTCCTCCTGAATCTGTGTGCATGCTTCCTGCCTCTGCTTCAGATTGGGTATTTCCCGAGGGCAGGCCTGGTGTCCCCCTCACCAGGACAGAGAATTCCTGAGGTCAGGGACTGTGTCTCTCGCTCAGAGTGGGGGAGCCCCAAGGCTAGGGCCTGAGTGAGAAGTGACAGAGCCCATTTCTCTTGTATGGGCTGAATTATGTCTGGTGACCCCCACCCTGCCCCCCTCCCCACAAATTCATATGTTGAAGTCCTAACTCCTAGTATCTCACAATGTGATTGTATTTAGAGAGAGGGTCTTTAAAGAGGTAACTAAGTTAAGATGAGGTCATTAGGGTGGTCCCTAATCCAATATGGCTGTTGTCCTTATAAGAAGAGGAAATTTGGGGAATTCCCTGGCAGTCCAGTGGTTAGGGGCTCCATGCTCTCACTGCCAAGGGCCAGGGTTAGATCCCACAGGCCGTGTGGCACGGCCCCCCCCCCAAAAAAAAAAGAAAGAAAAGGAAATTTGGACACAGACATTTACAGAGAGAAGACCATGGGAAGACACAGGGAGAAGATGGCCATCTGCAAGCAAAAGAACAAGGCCTTAGAAGAAACCAACTCTGCCTACACCTTGAGTCCAAACTTCTATCAAACTTCTATCCTCCAGAATTGGGAGAAAACAAAGTTTTGGTATTTAAGCCACTCAGTCTGTGGTTGTTACGGCAGCCTAAGTGAACCAATACGTCCTCCTAAAAGACATTTCCTGTGTCTTTAGACTTGTGTTCATTTTGCAAATTAGACCCAGTGAAGTCAAGTGATGCCACAACGTTCCCATAAGGCCACACGTCTAGTAGTGGAGCCCACACCTGAACAAAGAAAATTAATTTCTCAAGTTCACAGCCAAGAACCTTGCCTGCAGTCCCTGGACCCCACCCCCTGCTCTTAGTAAGCTGCTTGTCACTTTTGCAGGCAATGTTCCCACAAAATGGGCTGTCATGACGTGTGTGGGGACTGTGAGTGAATGGGACAGAGGGGCACAGCAATGAAGAGCACGAGCTCTGGGACTCCCCCGGTGGCACAGTGGTTAAGAATCCGCCTACGAATGCGGGGGACACGGGTTTGAGCCCTGGTCCGGGGATATCCCACATGCCGCGGGGCGACTAAGCCCATACGCCACAACTACTGAGCCCGCAAGCCACAACTACTGAGCCCACGCACCACAGCTACTGAAGCCCACGCGCCTAGAGCCCATGCTCCGCAACGAGAAGCCACCGCAATGAGAAGTCCGCGCACCGCAACGAGGAGTAGCTCCCGCTCACCACAACTAGAGGAAGCCTGCACGCAGCAACAAAGACCCAATGCAGCCAAAAATTTAAAAACTTAAAAAAATTAAAATTAAAAAAAAAAAGAGCACGAGCTCTATATTGACCCCCACCTGGTTTCACATCTCAGCTCTGTCACTTACTGGTTGTGTGACCTGAGCCTCAGTCCTCTCATCTGTATATCTGTAAAATGGGGGTGATGAGGAACAGTTCCCAAGTCATAAGGGCACTGTGAGGATTAGACAAGCTGATCTATATAAAACGCCTCTCAGGGTCCTATAAACGTCAGCACATGGGAGTCATGGGAGAGACCAGGAACAGCAGGCTGCTGGCCGGCAGGGGAAACAGGTTATGAACCAGGCCCAGCATGAGACACAGGAAGGGCCGGAACTTCTGCCTGGTTCCTGGGGGCGGCCACCAGAAGCATGCCCTGCAGACGCCCACCTGGGCAACGGGACCTGTCCCAAATAAGGAAAGGCATATGCCCTGTCCCACTCCCACCCTAAGAAGGAAGGTGTATGTGCCTCGACCAATCAGTAAAGGGAATTTTCACCTCGGACCGTTTCTTTTGTTTTCTGGCTATAATAACTGTTCCATAGCACACGTTCGGGCTCGACTCCCCCAGACGACTAGGAAGTCGGCCCGCTGTTCTGGCAGTGACCCTTCCCTCTAATAAATTCTATCTTCTTTACATTCTGCTTTGTGTCTGGAAATTCTTTTCCAACCTGCGTTTGGACCACGACAGCATGGAACAGACTTCCTTACAGCCCTCAGAAGGAACTAACCCTGATGACACCGATTTTAGACTTCCAGCCTCCAGAACTGTGAGACAAGACATTTCTATTGTTTAGGCCACCTGGTTTGTAGTGCTTTGTTATGGCAGCCCTAGAAAACGAAGACACCATGGATCTGACCCTTGTGCAGTCCTAGGTGCCTGGTGACTTGAGGGACCCTGGCACTGTGCCTGGTGGTTTGGCTGGGCTGCAGTACGAGAGATAGCCTCCAGGTGGCGCAGAGAGCATCTAGCGGGAAGATAAGAGGTGGAACTAGGTACCCCACCCAGCAGGGTGGTGGACCCCACGCCTCCACACTCTTGAGGCAACTAGGTTGCCCCTCTGAGCCATGCCAAACTCCTGGGCACCATGTCTGGGGTCCAGGGGACAGCTCTGCCCACGGAGGGTACACTGGAAAGTCACTCCATCGCCTTGTGAGATTCTACCTCCTCTCACCTCTAGATGGAGGTCATCACAGCTATTCTCCTGCGTTTACAAGTCTTCCCCCACTCTCCCAGCAGGAAAGAGGAGCAGGAAGGAAGTACCAGGTGTGGGTATTGGGAGGTGGGTCCAACCAGCCAGGGGGAAGAGGCTTCAGGGGAATGAGATTTTCCTGGCCATGCCCAGGAGAGCTGCCTGCTCCACCAGCAAGGGGACAGGGGTATTTTGAAATCTCAGTGCAACTTTTGACAGGCAGGCCCAGGACATAGCCCAAGAGAGCAGACAAAAAATATCTGCCATGGGGCTGATTAAACCCCTGTGATATACAGCCTCTGAGCTCACAGAGCCCTCCTGGATTCCGGGGCTAATTGTGCCCCCCCAGCCAGGCTGCTGGGGCTGCTGCAGCCTGCCCTGCCTAACCCGGGCTTCACAGCTGTCCTCTCAGGAGCTCCACCACTGCAGCTCAGCTAAGGCTCCCAGCAAGAAAATGTGGAGGGGTGGGCAATTTTTAGGGCACACACAGGTCAGTCTAACCCCTGCTGTGGGCATCAAGAGGCCAGTACACCCCCTGCTGGCCCCTATTCAGAACCAGCTGGACCCACATTTGGATAGGACACATTGTCTTTAACAAAGGAGGAAATCGAGTCCCAGAGCAGGGGAGGGGACTTGCTTCAAAGTACATGGACAGGCAGTACAAGAACTGCTTCTGGAAGCTTCCTTGCTTCCCTCTCTACCACTCAGCTGCCCAGACCACCTCTTCTTTATCATTACACCTCTGTTTACTGAGAGCTTACTGTGTGCCAGGTGCTTTACACACAGGATCTCTTTTAAACTTCACAACACCATGAGGTGGGCACCATTACTGACCTATTATCCCACTTCATACATTAGAGAACAAGCATGGAGAGGTTTCATGGCCCTGTCCCACCTCTCCTTAAAGCCTGCCAAGTCCTGATCTGAACTGCTGGGTGGGAAGGGGGGCTACAGATACAGAGAAGGGCTTCTGGGGAGGCTCAGGGATGCCCAGCCCCTACCTGGCAGGCAGGGAGGTGCTACACCCTGGGCAGAGAGAGTGGGGGCCAGAGCCAGAGAGGCGGGGAGTAAGGGGTGTGAAGACAGGGGGAGAATTGAACTTAACTTGGGAAAAGACCAGGTGAAAGCAGAGGAAAAGAGCATGCGTGTACCCAGGTGTCTGTTTGTCTGTCTGATTTACACAGGAAGCGGGTAAAGCTCCCTCTGTTCTCACCTTCCCTGAGAGATGGGTTGAGGCTGCAGCAGGGAGGGAGCCACCACTCGAAGGCAGGCTCAGAGCAGCGCTGGAGAGTTGATGGAGGCCAGGGCTGCTGTCTGCCTGTCTGTGTGTCCATCCATATGGAGCTAGAGGGGGTCAGAAAGGAGCACTCAGGCAGGCCCCAGGGCCCATTTCCATCCCTTCTTCCTGGGCGACAGTGGGCTTCAGGGCCCCAGGTTTCTCCTTTTCTTTTTCTTGTTTTGGCTGCATTGGGTCTTTGCTGCTGCGCTCGGGCTTTCTCTAGTTGCGGCGAGCGGCGAGCGGACACTACTCTTCGTTGTGGTATGCGGGCTTCTCACCGCGGTGGCCTCTCTTCTTGCCCAGCACGGGCTCTAGGCACGCAGGCTTCAGTGGTTGTGGCTCGCAGGCCCCAGAGCACAGGCTCAGTAGTTGTGGCGCCCGGACTCCGTTGCTCTGCGGCATGTGGGATCCTCCCGGACCAGGGCTCCAACCCGTGTCCCCCTGCACTGGCAGGCGGATTCTCAACCACTGCGCCACCAGAGAAGCCTCTCTTTTTTTCTTTTTAATTTATTTGGTTGCGCCGGGTCTTCATTGCAGCACGCGGGCTTCTTAGTTGTGGCATTTGAACTCTTAGTTGTGGCATGCACGTGGGATCTAGTTCCCTGACCAGGGATTGAACCTTGGGCCCCTTGCACCAGGAGCGCGGAGTCTTAACCACTGCACCACCAGGGAAGTCCCAGGGCCCCAGGTTTCAGTGGAGTCCTCGGGCACTGCGTGGGATTCTCTGACTGTACTATCCAAAGAGGGGTGGATAGAAAGAACTCTGGAGGCCGTAAGTGCAGAGCGGGGAGTTGTTTCAGCCGCAGCCTGGGGAAGGGTGTCCTCGGGAAAGCGCTGCTTTTGCCAAAGGGTTAAGGGGAGAGGAAGGTTCTAGGCCTGTCTCCAGCCTTTGGCAGGGCATGAAGGGCTCCCTCACCAAACCCTTAATGAGCCCAACTACACTCCGGTGTTTTTCCCCAGGTCTCTCAATATCTACCCTCCCGCCTCCCTGAGCCAGGTCCCAGGCCCTGCCTCTGAGAAGGGAGCCTGGCTGGCCGGCCAACCTTGGGCCAGTCCCTGCCCCTCTGGGCTTCCGTTCCCCTTCTTTAAAGAGAGAGGGTGGGGCTGGGCTAATCTCTTAGGTCCTTTGCAGGTGGGCAGTGGCAACACAGAGCAGCTGCCTCTCAGGTTGGGGTGGGAGGGGGGAAGCCAAGTTGTATTTGTCTGTTTCAGCTGCCAGAGAAAGGCGGGGTGGGGATAGAGAAAGAACTGCCCCATGGCGAGTGTCCATTGCCTCCTGGGCACTGTATAGACAGCACCTCCGTTAACCCTCATAACAACCCTGTGAGGCTTTACAAATGAGGAAACTGAGGCTCACAGTCGAAAAGAGAGGCAGGTGAAAAGGGTCAATTCTGTACCATCCTATGATGAAGGGGCAGGGGGTGCACACCGTGGTGGCCCCCATCCCCGTCACTCACAGGGTCACGAGCATGAGTGTGGGGTCGTGCCTGGAAGAAGAGAGGCCTCATCTGTTCTCGTCCTAGTGGAGTGTGAGCCCTCCTGGGCCTGGCTGCCCTCTCAGTGTCCCCAAGGAGCCACCACTGAGCATTTTGGTCTCTCTTTCCTGCCACTTCTACTCTCCCAAGGCTGACACTTTGCAGGGTGAGGAAGGGCAATAACTCACTTCAGTTGTGTGGCCACCATAGAGCAGCACCCGCCATGGGATGGCCCAGATAGCTGGGGTCTCTCAAGACTCACACCCAAGACTCCCCAAAGGAGTCAGAGACCCCCACCTAGAGGAGTGGGATGGCCCGAGTGGGGGCAGCCACGGCAACCCCCAACCCACACGTCCCTGCTTTGCCAGAACAGGAGGCCCTGGGGCTGGGCAACAGCTGGTCCAGGTGTCAGATGCGGCAGGGTGGGGATCCATTAGGCAAACCAAGACAGCCATGTCTGTCTTCCCACCCGAAGTGATGACAGAGAAAGCCGGTCACCTCTCCCTGGGGACTACTTGGTGCTGGGGATTTCAAGGGTGAGCTGGATAAGAGGTGCTGAAAGTCAACACTCCAGCTCCAAGGATGGGAGAGAGGGGGCATGGGAGGTGATGGAGAGCGATGGCCCAGAGATGAGGTCACTGTCCCCCCCGACCCTCTCCTCCCCCAATCTGTCCTCACCCCCTATTGGCTGGGAGTCCCAGAGGGCCTCCTTCCCTCCTGACACCCCCAGAGATTAAGGGCTGCCTCTCCTGGACACTGAGACTCCCCTGAAAGACCCTCAGGCCACCCTCAGGAAGGAAGTCCTTCTTGCGATCTAAGCTGCATCCCTCCTGCAGGGTCCACAGTGGCAACACAGAGCAGCTGCCTCTGAGGTGGGGGTGGGGGAGGGGGTATGAGCCTCAGTATCCCCTGTTCTAGCCGCTGCTGCCAGGCAAGGCCTAGGAACCTTACTTGTTGTACAGGAGACCCTCCACACCACCTGCTCGCCCAGCACAACTCCCCATAAGACTGAACAGTGGCTCCCCCAATCCGTGCTCCCCATCGCGATTGTCCCACAATGGGGAGCACCTCCCTATCAGCACTTCCAAGTTGGGGCTGAGTGAATGCGTCCTGAGAGCCAGAGGAAGGAGGGTTGAGACGTCCTAGGACTGTTTGAGAGTTGTGGGTGGGAGATAGAATCCTGCCTCCCCCTTGGACCGCGAGGGCCGACCTCTGCCCCTGACCCTGACAGAAGAGGAAGCATTCTGCTTGAAGGGGGAGGGCGGGCAGGAAGGCCTCCAAAGACGGTGAATGAGGGGGATGGGACCTGGGGGTGGAGAGCATACTCTTTGCACCCCTGCCCCGAAGGACAACAGATCTCCCATCCCCCACCCCTTCCATTCTATTCTATCCCAGGGACTGATAAGGGGGGATTGATTTTTGGAGCCTCTACACAACTTAGACGAAGAAGGTAGGTTATTTGGTGGAGCTCCCTGTCTGCAGAGAATGGTCCCCTCCTTTTTAGGATGAGAGTCTCACCGTCTCTGCCCCGTAGTCCCCAGCCTCCCTTCCCCTACCTCCTGGGAGCTGGAAGTCCTCTGGCCATCACCCTTGTCCCAGCTCCCAACCTCTGTTTCCGGTTAAGTCGTGATTCTTGTCTCCCACCTTCCCCCAACACAAGGCGGGGCAGGGTCCTCGCCGCTGCCACCAGCCCTACAGAGACACCAAAACCGCCACCCCGCGCGCGGGCCCCCTCGGGCGCTCAGCCCCAGCGGCGTGTCGGTCCCGGTTGGGGAGCCAGGAGTGCGGTCCCACGGCCCGCGCCCGCCCCTACCTGAAGGGCGCTCCCGACCGGAGCGGGGCCGCATCCAGCCGCCCGCGGCCACCCGGGGCGATCTGGATTCTCGGCTCCCAGAGGTGAGCGGCGGGTGAGTCCCGGGCCCCGGGGCAGCCGCGGAGTCTCCGGAGCCCGCCCCTGGGCGGCCCGCGGGAAGAAGGTGCCAGGAGCCGCGCCGCCCCGAATGGAGGGCAGGCGAGCAGGCTGGGAGAAGGGCTGCTCCCCTCGATGGGGCTCCCCAGGAAGGAGAGGAGGGGAGACCCAGGGGCTCTCCTGGTGGCGGGGCTGGGCCCATGGGTGAGTATCCTCCCTACCCCTGGCTGGCCAGTCCTGAGCACTCCTCGCCTTCCGAGGGGTCCCAGAGCTTAGGGGAGGGGACCCCAAAGTGGCCACCTCCCAGTGGCCTGCTGTGACCTTCCCGACCCCTTTGTAAACCAGCCCCTCTTCTCGGGGGAAGTTCAGGGAGAAGGAGGAAGCTGACATTCATGGAGCACCTCCTGGGTGCCAGGAGGATGGCATTCAATCCTCATAACAACTCAGCCCAGATTGGTTTGATTCCCATTTTACACACCAGGAGATGAAAGATTGGGGATGTTAAGCAACTGGTCCAAAGTCACTCAGGAAGTGAGTGCCGAAAAGGAGACTCCAGGTTGCCCGGAGGTCAGAGCACCAAACCAGGCCAGTGCGCCTGCTGGGGAAATATCACCGGTGTGTGCGGCTGGGAGACATTTCTGATTCTTCCCAGGGAATCAGTGCACTGGGTCTGGGCTGCATCAGGGCACAAGGCAGGGGTATGAAGCCAAGCAGAGGAGGGCAGGAGGCAGGGGCCAGTGGCATAACGTCCTAACAGCACTTGCCATCATTCCATTATCGGGGAGTCCCCCCAAAAGGGGATAGGAATGGCTCATGTATCTAAAGAAGATGTACCACTGCTGCTCACCCCACCTCATGCTCCGGGCAGGCGTCACGTGAAAGAGGCCTTCCAGAGAGGAGGTCCCGCTGTGGGGAGCCCTGGAGATGCCGTGCCCGCTCCCTCCCAGCACTTCTGGTTCTCACACCCACCAACTCACTCCTGTCTTGAGGCCTCTGCTGTTGCCTCAGCCTGGAACTGATCTTCACAGGGCTGTTTCCTCATCACTCAGGCCTCAACTCCAATATCACCTCCCCAGGACCCCATTTCCCCAGCCCCATCATACTTTACCCCAGCCCCTGGTTAACTTCCCTCTTAGCACATCTCCCAGGATGTAATGCTTTTGCCTGTCTCCCTCATGGGGGCAGGGCCTTTATTTCCCAGATATCGGAAACACCAGCGCAAAGCTTGATGCGTACCTAATAAATGCTCCATGTAAAGAGCTGTTGAACGAATGCATGAATTCATTTCCACGCTAAGAGTCAATCCACATTAAAGTGTACACTTTAAATGGGTGAATTGGGCTTCCCTGGTGGCACAGTGGGTAAGAATCCGCCTGCCAACACAGGGGACACGGGTTCGAGCCCTGGTCCGGGAAGATCCACATGCCGCAGGGCAACGAAGCCTGTGCGCCACAACTACTGAGCCTGCGCTCTAGAGCCCGCGAGCCACAACTACTGAGCCCGTGTGCCACAACTACTGAAGCCCGCGTGCCTAGAGCCTGTGCTCCGCAACAAGAGAAGCCACTGCAGTGAGAAGCCCACGCACCTCAACAAAGAGTAGCCCCTGCTCACCGCAACTAGAGAAAGCCTGCGCCCAGCAACGAAGACCCAACACAGCCAAAAATAAATAAAATTATTTTAAAATGGGCGAATTGTAAGCTATGTGACATATCTCAATAAAGTGGTTACTCACAAATCAATCAGTGCAGGGTGGGGCTGACAGTCATGGTCCACCACGGGTACCTCGCCATCCCCCAGCACACCCCCCTTCTAACTTGATCCAGTCACATCTCTCTCCGTCACAGTCCACATCCTGTGTCTGTCCATGGGGAACTGCAGTTGCTCAGACTTGGAAGGGATCTTAGCGGTCATCCTGTCCCTTCTGTAACTTGTCCCTGACAGGTTAGCCTCTGGCCTCTGCTTGACTATACTGATGACTCACTCTCTCACAACACAGCCCGTTCCGTTGATGGATGGTTCTCGAGGATAGAAAGCTCATCAATATGGGGTCTGGAAGTTGCTTTCCTGTAATGCTCGTGCAAGGGTTCTAGAGCTGCTCTCTGGTAATGCAGAAAAAGCCCACCCCGACTTCCACAGCCTGCCGAAGACGGCTGGCAGCCTCTTCCTCAGGGGTCTCTTCTCCCAGCAAAATAGACCTATTTCCCTCAACTATTCTTTCCCTTACATGGCCACCTCCTCCAGGAAGCCCCTCCTACATGCTCCTAGGGCATCTCCTATGGGCCCTAACACTGCACTTATCACACTGTATTGAACTGTGTCCCCCAAACCCTGCCCCAGCCATCCCACTGTGCTGAATAGGCTAGCTCTGGGCCTTTACTCATTCCCTTCTGCTCAGTCCCTTGCATGGTGATCCAGTGACCTGAACTGCACAACTCAATAAAAATTTGTCTCCAGAGGTTTTATGACCCCACTCATATCCTTCTTAAACTTACTTAGGCTTTCAATGTCCTGCTTAGAACAGAGCAAAGGAGATAATCACCTCCCCCCATCCTCCATCCTGTCCTCTATGAATGCTGCCCAGCCCTTAACTTTTCTGCCCTCCTGAGTCAGCTCTATATAGAGCTGAGGGGACCTCCCATGTCTACTTTCACGTGATATGTTAGCAAGTTCAGCCTCCCCATCTAGTTGCCCAGAGCGTGATTTCTTGAACTATGACCACCAGACCTTGTGTTTGGGCTTGCTGGCTCTCCCGTTCTGCCCAGCCTGATGAAATCATTCAGCAGGACCACAAGTGCAAGCTTAGTGCCACCACAAAGACGTGGCTTCACCTAGATACACAGGGATAACACGCCCTTGAACTCCAACGCTGCACACACACACAACATTGCTCTCAGCTGTGAGCCTTCTGCCTTCCAGACCCTTCCCACAGCTTTATCGATCCATTTTATCCTCCCAAATAGCCTTGAAAAGTCAGTATTCCTCTCCTCACTTTAAAGATGAGGAAAGGGAAGCTCTGAGAGGTTAGTTTACCTGCCCGAGGTCACACACTAGAAAGGGTTGAAGTTGAACCCCATCTAGTTGGCTCTAAACTCTAGGGCCTCTTTCCTCTAGGTAATGGTGCCTCTAAAGGCCTTATCCCAATATACCCAGACATTTTTCCTATAAAGGTGGGTGAGGAGGAAGAAAACACAGAAAACCTCTTCTTCGTCATGAGAGCTGGAGGTGCCAGGTTGGGCTGGTGCTCCCTTTGCCACCCATCACTCATCCGTGGAGGGATTCAGGCCCCTAGTTATTGCCCTCCCCCTCCAATGCCGCCAGAAAAATGACCCTTAGTCTAAATTAGGCTACGGAGTCTCTAGTTGGGCCACTCGGTTCTCCCTGCTGCTCAGTCTCATCCCATTAGCTCCTCTTCTTCTGTTCCGTCCGTGATGAATCCTCAACCCTAGAACAGTGCCTGGCACACCAAATGCAACCAACACATATTGCTGGATTTGAGGGATGAGCCACCTCTCACCGTGGGCACAAAAAATGGATCGGGTTCCTTGCTCTGGCTGTGTGGGCTGAGGCAAGTTACTTTCCCTCTCTGAGCTTCAGTTTCCTTATCTGTAAAACAGGACAGTTAACAGATAATAGGGCTTCCCTGGTGGTGTAGTGGTTTAGAATCCGCCTGCCGATGCAGGGGACACGGGTTCGAGCCCTGGTCCGGGAAGATCCCACGTGCCGCGGAACAGCTCAGCCCGTGCGCCACAACTACTGAGCCTGCGCTCTAGGGCCCGCGAGCCACAACTACTGAAGCCCGTGCGCCTAGAGCCCGTGCTCTGCAACAAGAGAAGTCACCGCAATGAGAAGCCTGCACACCGCGATGAAGAGTAGCCCCCGCTCGCCACAACCAGAGAAATCCCGCGCGCAGCAACAAAGACCCAACACAGCCAAAAATAAATTTATTTAAAAAAAAAATTTGTTTTAAAGAAAGGAAAAAAGAACACATAATAACATGGCAGAGGGGGATGTGAGATCATCCCTGCAGAATGACTGACATAATATGTGCCCAATTAATAAAATGGGTATCATTAATGAGGTGTTATGGTCCCTGCTTTAGAGACGGGGCGCCGGGGCTCAGAGAGGTGAAGGGACTTACGTAACACACACAAGCTGTTATGCCCAGCTTGGAAGTGGCCCATACAGAATGGGAGCCCGGTATGTCTGGCCTTAAGGCTGTGCCCTTTTCCCTGCACCGCAGGGCCTCCCCTGAGTGCCCAATAAATATAATCCCTATCGCAAAGATAGGAGATGGTTATACTAATCATTCTTACTAATAACACCAAGGGCCCCAGCTGAGGCAAAGCCTGTAGCAAAGGGGCTCAGGAGAGGAGCCAAAGACCCCTGCCCAGACAGCAGCTCCTGTTCTGCTCATGGCCCCACCTGGGGCTGGGGGTGCAGAGTAATTCTAGGCCCCTGTGTTCCAGGAAGGCGGGGGAAGCCCCAACCTCAGGTGGGCCTGCCCTGTCCATCATGGGTCCTTTCCGTTCCCACTGAAAGGGCAGAATCACTAATGGCTGAGAGCCCTCCCCCCAAGGGGACCAGCCTTTTGCCTCCTAAAATAGCCCAGAGCCACCATGTGCCCAGGACGTCTCCCCACTTGTTGCAAATCCCTCTGAAATTAAATCCCCATCCTGCCCCAAGCAGGATGGCACCGCCTGCTGGCGCCGTCGGGCTCTATGGCTGGCCGGGCTCCCCCCAGGGGAAGCTGGGACAGCTGTCCTTCACGGTGACCGAGACATAAATCCCCAAATAATGAGACAGGCGCTGGGAACACAGAACCAGACACGGTGCTAATTGGTTTACTTCTGGGCAGGCATGATGTGGAGACAACAGCCACAGGCCTCGGTTTCCCAGCCAGGACGATGGGGTGGGGAGACGTGATGACCTTCTGGGTCCCTGAGTTTCTGTGCCCTCTGACTGGCTTCACACCCAGACTCGCCAGCAGTTCCTTCCTAGAACATCAACTTCTTAGACGTAAAAGGGAAGGACTGGGATCCCCTGGTCCAGGTCTTGAAGTAGGGAGGCCCAAATCATGCCTACCATGATCTAAAAATACCTCTTTCCACTAAAACCAAAACCAAAACAAAACACAAAACCAAAAGTCTCAGCCACCTCAACATGCATGAGGATGGGGGGGGAGGGGGGGAGGGCCCAGCACAGTCTCCCTGCTCCTCACGCATGGTCAGTAGTGGATTCTTGGACGTGCAAGAGGTCCTCAGTTTTCAGTAATCAGGATGAGATTCTCACATTAAACTTTAAAAGGCTTTGCTCAAAAAGAAGCAGCAGCGTGAAGTCAGAAAGAGAAAAACAAATATCATATATTAACGCATATATGTTGAATCTAGAAAAGTGGTACAGATGAACCGGTTTGCAAGGCAGAAATAGAGACACAGATATAGAGAACAAACGTATGGACACCAAGGGGGGAACGTGGCGGGCGGTGGTGGTAGTAGTGTGATGAACTGGGAGATTGGGATTGACATGTATACACTAATACGTATAAAATAGATAACTAATAAGAACCTGCTGTATAAAAAATAAATAAAATAAAACAAACAAACAATAAAAAGAAGCAACAGCAGCTGACACCTTCGACTCCCCCGACTTTGCCACCATCACCCTCTCCTGGAAACATGGCCAGATGAGCTCCAAATACGGGCCACATGGAGGCTCCATCGCACTGGCTTAGAGGCAGTAGGATGGACAGGATGACCTTTCCAGGCCTGGGCTGCTTCTGAGTTGTGGTGAGATGGAAAGGGGAGGAGCCAGGGGAGGGGATAAGTGTGTGTCTGTGAAAGTAATTTGGGGGAGTCTCATGAGAACCGGAGTAAGTTGGAATCAGGGAAACATGGATTTAAGTACAACTCTGCCACTTACTGACCTGTGACTGGGAACACGGCCCTTTTCCCCACATCTCAGTTTCCTGATCTGTGAAATGGGGATGACAATAATAATAACTAATAATAACTCCCTAACCCAAGGCTGGCAGCTAAGAAGATTAAATAAGATAACAAATAGAAAATACCCTGCAGGCTATAAAGAGCCATTGTGATGTGAGGGGATGACATTGTTAGTTAAAGCAGGAGGGTCAGTGGTAAGACTGCAGAAAGAACTTCCTCACAACTGTGCAATGGAAACTAATGGGGCAAAAGAGAGGGAAGACAAACGGGCCTGGGCAGAACCCCCAAAACCTCACCAATGATCCCCTTTCCCAACACAGGGTGCCCTTCCCCACACCCAGACTAGACCCCTCCCCTCCTGCCTGTCATCTTGCCTCACAAGGCTATCAGCCCGTCCCCAGGCTTTCCCAGCCCAGAGCTATATCCAACTTGTTTTTGTTACCAACGCAATGGAAATTATTTCAACCTCCTCACTCAGCTTGGCAAAGCTGCCTGTGTTGTGTAGGAGAGGCCGAAGCTGGAGGAGAGGAGGCTGGGAACTGACATGTCCACAGCAGGGGTAGCCCCCTCCCCAGAATATTCATTGCAACAGCAGCAGTCTAGAAGGCAGTCAGCTTACTGGGGGGACTTCCCCATACTGCCCCATGGAAGAGAAGGAAAGGCTGAGGGCCCAGGGGTCCTCACTGGGACCTTGGCTACCTTCCCTCTTACTTAAAGAGCTGTATTCAGAAGAGGCCGGGAGAGGCGCTGACTACCAGCCAGGATCAACCCTGAGGAAATTAAGATCTTTGAGTTTCCCCAACCCACCCTTCATTTCCTGATGCTTTTATTTAGTTAGTTTGTCCAGCAGAACGCTCCCACCCCACCGGACCCTGAGGTCCTCTCCTCTTCCCCAGTATAAGTAACTGAACATAACGCATCCTAACCTCAGAAGGATGGAGGCAGGGGGAGGCTGAGGATGACCCTGAGAATCTGGGGTCACCTGGGGCACGAGGTGGGGGATAGACTCCAAGCCCACTGGCTGAGGGAGATGGTGGGGTGGCCGCGGTCCACCTTGCTGGCCAGGGAGCAGCTGCCGACCACAAGGAGTCCTCCTCTCAAATCAGTCGGGTGGGTGGAAGCACATGGCCGTTGCAGGCCATGAAGGAAGCCTTTCAAAACCAGCAGAGAGGTTCCAAGAAACGCCCTGGGGATGGGCTGTGTCAACATGCCCTATGCCCCCCAGGCCCTCCACTCAGCCTCCAGGCTGCCAGGCTGCTTCCCACAGTAGAGGCTGCCAGAAGGCCTTCGCTGGGAGGCAGCTTGGGGCCCAGGACAGAGCCTGGGCTCTGGAGCCATCAGACCTTGGGCAAGTCGCTTCACCCCTCTGATCTGTAAAATGGGCACAATAGAATCTACCTTGCAGGGTTGTTGGGAAAATTAAGGGATATATATGGAGAGTGTCTCCCTTTGGGCCTGGCATCGAGTAGGGGCTCGATAAACTCACTCAATAAACATTCATTGAATACCTACTCTAGGCCAGGCCCTCCATTCTATGCCCCGGGGATCCAGCAGTGAACAAAAGTCCTAAGGGTCCCTCATGGGGCTTGCAATCTAGGGAGATGGTCAGGTCAACACGCAGACAAACACACAAGGTCAGGGAGAACAAGAGGCCAGGAAAGGCCTCTCTGAGGACAGGACAGTTCAGCCCAGAGCTGGCTGATATGAGGGACAGGCCTGCTTGAGGGCCCTCAACTGTGGCTGCTCACTGGAATCACCTGGGCAGCTCTGAAAGTGATGCTGGGGCCCCTCCCCAGGGATTCTGATGAACTTGGTCCAGGGTGCAGCCTGGGCACCAGGACTTTTCAATTCTGCCCAGGTGATTCCCATGTGCAGCCAAGGGTGAGAACCCCTCACCCTGCAGTTTTCCCAAATGGCTGGCCACTTGAACATTACCTGGGAGCTTGCTGGGCATCCTGGGCTGGGCCCCAATCCCAGGGGTTCAGATTCAGGGGCTGGAGTGAGGTTCAGCGTCTGCCTTTTTAACAAGCACCCAGGTGATTCTGAAGAGCAGACAGGCCTAGAGATGTGTCTGGAAGACCAAGCTCCAGCACTGTCCCGTCCAGAGCCACGCCCTGCTGCTTAGGATCAAAAGGACCCGCCTGTTTGACCTCAGCCTGGGAAGCCCCGCCTCCTTTCTCAGGCAGTCAAGTTCTGCGCATGCTCCTAGGCTTAACCATGAAGACTGAAGGTCCCCACCGCTGTGGGCTTGGACTCTGTTTCCCCAGCATCCTCAGCCTCTTGGCCGAAGCCCCCACACCATTCTGTTCCATGTCCATGCTTCATGTCCAACCATGTGGCTCCAAGTCTGGCACCCCACAGGTATGACTCGTCCTAGTTGAAGGAGTACCAAACCTACCCCAGCCTCTGCTGGACACAGCTGCTCCCACAACTGGGCCAAAGGTGGCAGGGTTGTGACCTGCTCCTGGAAATCCCTGCTCCACCCCCTTCTCCTGTCCTGGGTCTCTGATCCCAGGACTCGTCCCGTGGAGTCTGACTTCTCTCCCTCCCACTACACTCTTAGCCCTGCCCTAAGGGCCAGGCCCTGGGATGGGAGAGAATCCCCTTACATCCCTGCTGAAGAATCAGGTCCCCGCCCCGCCTATGCTTTAGCGGCCTGGCGTAAGGGATGCTCACCCTTTAGGGAAGCAGCATAGTATAGCCATATCCCCACACTGGGTTCAAATCCTGCCCCTGCCACTTCCCAACTGTGGGACCTTGGCCACCTCTGTGCCATAGTTTCCCCATCTGTAAGATAAGGATAAATAGTATCTTTCTTAGAGAGTTGCTACGGGGATTAAATGAGTCAATATTTGTACAGTGTTTAGCAAACAGGTACATCGTACATTATGTGTGTTTGTTAAATAATATTTAAAAATATATGATTCCACGGGCTTCCCTGATGGTGCAGTGGTTAAGAATCCGCCTGTCAATGTAGGGGACACAGGTTCGAGCCCTGGTCCAGGAGGATCCCACATGCTGTGGAGCAACTAAGTCCGTGCGCCACAACTACTGAGCCTGTGCTCTAGAGCCCGTGAGCCACAACTACTGAGCCTGTGTGCTGCAGTTACTGAAGTCCGCAAGCCTAGAGCCTGTGCTCCGCAACAAGAGAAGCCACTGCAACAAGAAAGCCCGCGCACCGCAACGAAGAGTAGCCCTCACTCGCCGCAACTAGAGAAAGCCCACGCGCAGCAATGAAGACCCAACACGGTCAAAAAATAAATTAATTAATTAATTTTTAAAAATACACGATTCCAGGAAGGTGATGCTTTAGTCAGTCAACAGAGTGGGTCTTGACGATGTGCTAGTTCTGGGAGGCTGGGATTAAGATTCAATTTTACAGGCGAGGAGACTGAGGATCAGGTCAGTTACTTCAAGCCTTCTCCCTTCAAGCACCCCAAGGCCCACCTCCCTTACTCCTCAGGCGCCTGGCCTGGCCCAGGTGGGCTCTGTGCCCCGCACTGACAGAGGCCCCTTTGTACCCCTGCCCAGGGTCACACCCAGAGCTCGGAGCCACGGACCAGACAAGCGCCTTGTGTCTGGGTCTGTTTCATGGCCAGATCTGTGGTCGCTCTGGCTGCTCCAGCCATGTGCTCTGGACAGGTGGGCCTGAGGGCCATCCCCACCCCTCCCAGCCCCCACCCCAACCTCAGCAGGGCATCCTTCACCCTCCCTCGCCACATTCAGCCAGGAGACAGACTGGGAGGGAGCCCCGAGGAAAACACCCTAGTTCTCGGTCTCTGTCCTGTGCAAACATCAAGTTGTCGGACCCTGGGGTGTCTGGGGCTTCAGAGGAAGGGAGGGGCAGGAGCTGAGGGTGTGAGGAATGACACGGAGGTCACTCTGGGGGAGTGGGGAGGGCCATGGTGGGATCCGGGTAGTGAGATGGGATTACCTGGCCCTTTCTACCTCCCTAATCTGTCTTCAATCTGTTCACTTCTCTTTACCACCTGGATTAGCACCATAGCCTCCTCACCAGCCTCCCTGCCTCCACTCCTCCACCTCCCACACTCCCAGTCTATTCTCCACATGGCCAGAAGAGCCTTTTTAAAAGGCAGATCTTCCCTGGTGGTGTAGTGGTTGAGAGTCCGCCTGCCGATGCAGGGGACACGGGTTCGTGCCCCGGTCCGGGAAGATCCCACATGCCGCGGAGCGGCTGGGCCCATGAGCCATGGCCGCTGAGCCTGCGCGTCCGGAGCCTGTGCTCCGCAACGGGAGAGGCCACAACAGTGAGAGGCCCGCGTACCGCAAAAAAAAAAAGGCAAATCTGAACTTGTCACTCTCCTGCCTAAAACCTCCAAAGGCTTCTCCTTCACTTTATTTTATTATTATTATTTTTTAAATATCAAATCTGATTTTTATTTTAAAAAATTTATTTACTTATTTATTTATTTGGCTGCATTGGGTCTTCTTTGCTGCGCATGGGCTTCTCTAGTTGCAGTGAGCGGGGGTTACTCTTTGCTGCGGAGCACAGGCTCTAGGCATGAGGGCCCCGTAGTTGTGGCTTACGGGCTGTAGAACGCAGGCTCAGTAGCTGTGGCGCATGGGCTGAGTTGCTCCGCGGCATGTGGGATCTTCCCGGACCAGGGCTTGAACCTGTGTCCCCTGCATTGGCAGGCGGATTCTAAACCACTGCGCCACCAGGGAACTCCCTGATTTTTATCTTATTATATTATTATTGTTTTTTATTTTGGCTGCACTCTGTGGCTTGCGGGATCTCAGTTCCCCCACCAGGGATTGAACCTGGGCCATGGCAGTGAAAGCGCAGAGTCCCAACCGCTGGACCACCAGGGAAGTCCCTCCTTCACTTTAAGAGAATCCTTACCACCTGGAAGATCTGGCCCCTACCCGTCTCCCCAAAACCCTTCTCCTCTGCAACCCACCATCCTGCCCACAGATTAACTGAGATATAAATGCAACTCTCCACCTAAGGCTACGGCTGGTAGAAGTAACACTGGTAACAGCTAGGAACCAGATACAGGAAGACTCGTTATTGACTAAAGTGGACACAGGAATCTAATCTTGACCACAAATCTCTTTTTACATTTGAATCTTCCAAAATTGGAGTTTACCCAGTCACTCACGCAATGGCAGAGGCTAGGGTTAGGGGTCTTTGATCGTTGTGAAATTGATCAGTGAATCAAATCTCGGTGGCAAAATCTACACAGAATCGATGCCAGCGAAAATAATTTCAGTAAAATTAAAATAGAATGGAAAAAAAAAAAGGAAATTTGTTTATTGTAGGGGAAAAATGGAAAAATCTGATCAAGGAGTTAAGCTGGATGAATAGGGTTCAAACTGGAAAACACTTTCTAAAAGTCTTCAGTGTTGGTATGTTTTGATTTAAAATGTTTGCATTCAAAACATCCTTTGGGTCAAAATGTCCAGGTCAAAATATCCTGAGCCCCTCGGATCTGTTTTCGTACCTCTCCCTGCCTTTCTTATGATACTCCAGCCACACTGGGCTCTTTCTCTCCCCGGAGCACAGCAAGCTCTCCCTCACCCCGGAGGGTCTCAGAACCTGTTCTTACTGCCTGCAGCGCTCTTTTCCCCCTGGCTCCTACCTCTCTTTCTCATGGCTGATGCTGAAATACCATTGAGAGGCCTTCCTTCCCTGCCCTCTCTAAGGTAGATGTCGTTCCTGCCTCCTCATGTGCTCTCTTATTCCCCCTGTCTTATTCCTCCTTGAATTCCCAGGGCAGGGCCTACCAAATTGTAACACATAGTAGGTGCTCAATAAATAGTTGTTTGTTTGGTTGTGCCACACGGCTTACAAGATCTCAGTTCCCCAACCAGGGATCGAACCCGTGCCCCCGGCAATGGAAGTGTGGATTCTTAACCACTGGACCGCCAGGGGAGTCCCAATAAATATTTGTTGAATGAATGAATAAATCAGTAGCACCAGGGTGAGGGGCGGGGGGATGGGTTAGGGCTTACAAAAGCCCCGGGAGAGTAAAGAGACAGGGCAAGGGAACAGTCTTCCACCTCTAACCCCCTCTTACTCATGACACCACGTTCTGGAGAAGCCCATTTCAGCAGAAAGGAGGGGACAGTACCAGTTCTGCTTCATTTCTGCCCCTTGCCCAGCCTCCCAAGGTCCAAGCCCATGTGCCAACTGGCCAGCTGCCCCACCCCCACCCCAGCTGGGCTAGGCACCCTGCCCCCCCCAGGCCTGGCTCCCACATTTGGCTGTTGGCCAGGCTATTTGGGGAAACTTCCTGATCCCCCCTCTGGCCTCTCTGCTCCCACACCTCATCCCACAGCCCCGGAATAGCTGTCCCCGGCCTCAACCTAGGGACAGTCGCATTCTCAATTAGCACCCAGATGGTTGCAACCATCTCTAAAAGCTTCTCGTGTCCCTCTCCCCTCAGGAAGCCGCTAACTAGGACAGCAGATCTCAGAACAAGGTCACAAGACTCGTGCCCCTACACTCCCTTCCCAGCTGGAGACACGGGAGTCTCCATCGCAGCCCGTGAAGATGGAGGAGGCGTGGGTGAGGGTGAGATGCAGGGAGTGCCAAGTCAGCCTGGGCTCCTTTTTGCCCACAGAGCAGTTCTGGCTCAGCCCGGGGAGGAGGCCTAGCTGTGGGGAATGAGGAGACCTGGCGTCGAGTCCACATCTGCCTGGATGGGGACTTCATGACCTCTCCAGGTTTCATAGGGTGGGATGTGGCAGTTCTGTACACAGTATAGTACCATACAAAATCCAGGGACAGAATAACCCTTGGGGTCCGAGGGAGATCATTCTGGGATGAATCCTGGGAAGGGCCCCAAACCCATTAGAGAAATATTCCTCCACTGAAGTCTTGTTCTACCGCTGGCTCCAAGCTCAGCCAGTGAGGGTGGGTAGGCAGGTGGGCAGACTTCTCCCACATTCTGAAAACTACACCCCATGTGTTCTCTTTGGGAACCCCCAGAGAACCCAAGGGATCCAGTTCCCAACACCTTCTCAGGGTATTTCCGCCAACCCCAGGTGAGGGATGGGGGTTGCAGGGCTGTGTCATAGCTCCCTCTCCTGCCCGGCCAGTGGGAAGGGGGTCGCTGGCATCAGATGTAGGAACCAAGAGACCTGAGATCAGGAGGGTAGAGATGTCTGGGGCCTGGGGAGGTAGGAGAGGCTGATGGGGGTGCTGGGGGAGGGCAGTGAGGGCGGCTGGAGCGTGGCAGGGCCCGGCCTGGCCTCTGGCCTGGGCATCTGAAGTGGGGGAAGAAAGCACCTATGGAGTCGGTCCTCACCCCACCCAAGGAAACCTTAGTCAAATAAACAAACAGCCAACACAGCCGCTCCTGTAAGAGAAGCCAAGAAGCCGTGGCAGTGAGGAGAGGCCCCCTGAAGTGGGGAGGCTGGGGGAGAGGGCAGGGAGGCTGTTTGAACAGGCCCCGCGGCCCTGGGGCAGTTGGCAGAAATGTTTGGAACAGGGCGGGGAGCGCAGTGGTGGTTTGGATCCACTGGGGCCTGGGGTGGGCGCGCTGAGCTGGGCTGCTTCGAGGAAAAAGAAAAGCGTCGGTGGTCAGTGACGCTTCTGGTCAGTGACGCTTCTGAGGAAGACTCGTAGCCCCCAAGACCTTTCCCTCGGCTCAAGGCCACAGACAAGGGGCTCTCTCCCTCGTCACTCTGAACCCCCAGCCCTGCTCCCAGGCCTGTGAGCCGGGGCCTTGTTGCAGAAGAAGATGCAGAGTATTTCTGTCTGGAGCCAAAGCCCCCAAATTCTCAAGTTCTCAACAGAGGAGCTGGGGCGGGTGGGCCGACATCCGTCCTCCCCAGAACCTGATAGTCCTCCCCCCTCCTGGCAGTTGGAGGGGCCAGAGGTGATGGCAGTGCCTGGGGATGCTTTATCACCTTTTTCTGCACTCAGAGACACCTGGCTCTCCTGTTCCCTGGGACGCCTCATGAGAGGAAAAGAGACTGGAGAGACAGAGACCTAGACTTAGAGGCAAAGATGGGGAGAGGCAAAGACAAACAGACACAGAAAGATGAACTAGTGAGACGCCACACGATCAGAGACACAGAGCCAAGGGACAAGGAAGGAGATTGAGAGTGAGGTGACATGTGTCCGTGCCAGAGAGACAGACGGAAGGGCAGAGCCACACACAGAAAGAGACTAAGAGAGACAGAGACAGATGTACAGAGAAAAGGGGAGAGGAACAAAGAAAGACACACAGAAAAAGAGAGACTCAGAGATGGACAGAAAATGACAGGCACAGGAGCAGGGGGAGGGCAGCCCAGAGAGCACACCGGACACAGGGACAGACACCCGTACAGGCTGAGAGGCTTCCAGAACTACACAGGGACCTGGAGACACTCCCTGCGAGCTGCGGGGGAACAGAGGGGCCGATTGTTGAGCCTGGCGGGGTTTGCAGGGAGTCCCAGGAGGGCGGCATGGCTGCCTCCTGTCCCTAACGCTGAACCCCTGCAGGCATCTGGCCCCCAACCACCCTCAAGTAAGCCAAGCCCTGGCCACTTGAGCTGGTGGGTCACCCAAGGTGAATGAGAAGTCACCAATAGGGGAGAGGGAATGTGAACTGTAATGAAGGCAAAGGAGTTGGTGTAGTGCACGTGTCAGGATGGGTCCGCGGGGGATCTGTATCTCGGATTGCACTTGCAGTGGTGATTAGGTGTGCGCCACCGTTCAGTGACGTCTGTGGGTTAGTGTAGGTGGGCATGCTTGCCTGGGTGTGTGTCTGAATGCGAGTGTGTGTGTGTGTCCGGTTCAACCAAGCGCTTCACAGCGCTAAGAGGCCAAGGCAGCAGGTTTGATCCTCAAGCAGCCCAATCAGGATCCGTGAGTGAGTCAGAGGCGGCCACGAGAAGGCTGCGCGCCTCTTGTTCTGAACAGACGGTGTGTTCAGGTGCCACAGGGCACTCAGCTACAGTCGAGACCAACGTGCCATTGCTTCCGGCTGGGGATGACCCCCACTGCCTGGCCAGCTGGCCCCCACACTCTTCCTCATCCAAAGCCCGAGATCCAAACTTAGAGGAGGACCCACATTCCAGACACACGGCCCCCTTCTTGGCTGCGGGCCCCACGCCCTCTGAGAAGGGCAGCTGGAGAAATGGTCCAGCCCTGATCTTGCTCCAGTCTGACTTCCATCCCTCCTGCTGCTGCAGCCCCACTGAACTCCCTGCTTGCTCCTTGGGTCCAGTGAGTGCCCACACCCGTCCTACAGTCAGGAGATTAGCAACCTCTCTCCCTCTCATCCCTTCCCTCTTAAGCATCACAGGACATTTTTTAAATGTCCCAGTTTTGGCATGGAGAATGAGGCCAGCAGGCCCAAGGGGGGACTGCTTGTCGGTGGCAGCTGACAGTCTTCATTTCACCTTGCAACTCCTTCCTGGTCCAGGTGGGCGTGTCCTAAGCCCAGTTTTACAGGGGTGCTATTGGGGGACAGAGAGAACAGGAAGGGAATTCACCAAATAGCGGTTTCGGTCACAGATGCTGCCAGGCCCACCTCTAACATTTGCAGGGCCTGGAGCAGGAGGACAAATGGGGGCCCACCTGCCCATGTCTAAATATTTAAAAGTTGTAAATCGAGCTAGTAAACTGCTAATTAAAATATGTTCAGGGAATTCCCTGGCGGTCCAGTGGTTAGGACTCAGCACTCTCACTGCCAGGGCCCGGGTCTGATCCCTGGTTGGGGAAATAAGATCCTGCAAGCTGCGTGGTGCGGCCCAAAATCAAACCAAATCAAATAAAAAAATAAGTTCTAACCTCCCACCTTGACAAGTACACTTTCATAATGTCCTGGAAGACCAGTTTCCAATTTAGATGCCTCTGACTCCTGGGAGTTTTGCAGAACAACTCTGTATAGGGAGAGACAGCTCCACTCCCACCCTGCGCCCCGCCAGCAGCCCCCCTTCCTACTGCCAGCTCCTTTCTACACTGCAAGGGACTCATAGGCATGGAGGTCGACACCCAGCCTCAACTCACATCCTGGTTCCATCTTCATGCCCTGCAAACAGCTGTCCCTTAGCCATCTTCAGGTGTCCTTCAGGTCTAGGGGTGCACACACTAGTGGCATGACCTGCCCTGAGGAGAACAGGCCCAGGGAAGAGGCTTGCATGTGCTGGGAGCAAGCCGGCGACCTTCTGGGCAGGGACCTCCGGAGTCACAGGTATGGCGCATGTGGTCTTGAAGGGGATACCCAGGCTCATCCCCTTGGCCCTGCTGACTACTCCTCACCCAACAGGGAGAGGGATGGCAAGAGGAGGGCCAGAGCAGAGACCATGAAAGCACCCAGCCGGGGTATGGGCCACCCCTCCCTTGCCCAGGTTTAAGGGCACTCATTAGACCCAGACTTCCCTGGCAGCCTCCAGAACTCGGGCCAGGAACGGGAGCTGTCGTTCCATTGGAGGGCAGCTTGGACAATCCCCAAACAGGACTTTCAGTCACTTGTATTATTTATCTTCCTGGAAAAATTTAGTGCAGCTTGATCCCAACTTGTGGATTTCTGGATGTGGGGAGGGCAGAGAGGTGATGACAATGGGGCTTTTTTTTTTTTTTTGGTTGGGTCTCTAAGCCAGTTTGCTCTTCTGAGGCACAGCCCTCCCCAAGTGGGCTGCTGCTGGTCCCTGCCCTGTCTTCTCACCCTGGAAACAAAAAACAGGGTGACTAAGGAGAAGGTGGTGAGGGGACCTGCGCAGCCCAGACAGACCCAGTCAAGATCCAGGGACCAGCAGGGGCTGGGTGGGGGTGGGGGTGAAGGGCACGGCTCTCTCTGGCCAAGTTTCAAAAAGAATTTCCAACCCCACCCCTACCCCTGGCAGCTCGGCTTTGCTGTCCTACACAGGAGGGGACACTTGCACTTGTGGAGCCCTCACCAGGCGCCAGGCGCTTTGCTAAGCACTCTATGTCCACATTCTCATTTAATCCTTGCAGCCACCCTATGAGGTGGGTTCTATTATTATCCCCATTTTACAGGTGGGGAAGCGAACTCATAGGTGAACTAACTCGCCTAAGGTCACACAGTAGGTAGAGGTGACAGAACCCAAGTCTAAGTGACCCCAGAGTCCCCACTCTTTCCACCATAGCACATTGCCTCCCAGAAGCAAGAAGCTGGCACAGAAGCAGAAGGGATGAAGGTCAGATATGAGAGAGAACTTCCTGACAGTGACAGTGTATGTGGTGAGAGGAGACAATGGAATGGGGAAACTAGACAGACACAGAAAGCCCCGCCACCTGAGTTGGGTCTTGGTCTGTCTGTTGGCTTGTGATGATCTCTAGAAGGTCCATGGGGTGCTGGCTGGATCCAGACAGAAGCATCCTGACCTCCCTCCATTCTACTATCTGGGGTCCTCTGCTCTACCCTAACACAGTAGCTAGGCCCAAAGTCTGACTCTCCTTTGTGGCTCAGAGCTCTAAGCATCCCATCTGAGCTGTCAACTCAGGACCTCCTTTTCCAGGAAGCCTTCCTTGAGGTCCTTGGAGGCAGGACCCCTTCCCTACAGCCCAAATCCCAACACAGAAGGTGCAAATGCACCCACATCTACAATAACGCCCACTTCTGTGATCACCTCCCCCATCTGGCTCTGGGACATGGACGCAGAGAAGATCTATTCAGTCCCCAGGCTCTCTGGGTTCCCCAGGCCATCTGGACCAGCCCCTGCTCCCTCTTCCGCTTCACCCCCACACATCTGTTTCCAGGGTGTAAAGAAATGATGCAGGTGCCCTGGGGCACACCAGAAAACCCAGGCTCCAACTCAGGTATGCAGTGTCTCTTACCGCATTTTCCCTCAGAGGCCGTTTGGGTCACCCCATCACCCCCTAAGTGGGAGGAGGGAGTAGGATGCACTGAATGAGGCACGGGGCACTCTGAGTCAGTGAGGTTCCTTACCCGGAGCCCTGCAGTCACCACCCGTAACCTGCTCTCCTCCAGAAAGCTGCGTGCCTCAGGTCCGGCTCTGTCCTTTTCTGTCCCTCACAGCCTGCCTCGGCATCAAGGAAAGCCAGCCGTGACCCTCTAAACTTCTCCAGAGTTTAGTCTCACCCGCTACCTAGATGCCCAGCATCAGTGCTTAGAGCCAATAGGGATATCCTCCCTGCCCCTTGGGGTCCCCCAGTTTTGAGGCGAGGGCACAGGACAGGTGGAAGGGGCTGCCTTGTTCTCCCGCACTGCCCTCGAGGTCCTCAGCGTGGACCAGCCTGCGTCGCTGACTTACCTGCGGGGCACGGACGAGCCCGCCGCGGCCACCTGCTCTCACCGCGCTCCGTAGCGCAGCGGCTTCGCGCTTGCCGAGGCGGAGGCGGGGCCGGGGCGGGGGCGGGGCCTGGGGGAGCGGCGGCCGAGCCCCTCCCCGAGTCTCCGCGGGGAGGAGCGGGCCGGTTTATTCAGGTGGGCATAAAGGGGGGAGCATCCGGGCCACTAGGGAGGCTCTGGAGCTCTAGCTATTCTGAGGGCTGGGACTTAGGATTCCTGGGTCCTGAGGACCTCATGAAGTGCCCTCTTTCAGGCAGCCTTACCCAAGTGCCCAGGAGGCAGTGGCTCCACATGAAGACCCCCTCACACGAAGAAGCAAGCCCGGGAACCCCTCCTCGTCTGCGTTCCCCCTTCCATCTGAGCTCAGGAAAGCTCTCCCAGCCTGGCAAGGTGGGTGCGCGATAGGACACGTCCTCTAAAGTCAGGGCCCCCCCATCCAGGGGTCAGCTGTGTAGGGGCTCAGGCCACCGAGGGGACCATTAGGTACCCAGGTCATCTTTATCCTCAGTCCATCTCTCTCCCAGCAACACAGCCACACACACACACACACACACACACATACACACACACACACACCCCACGCCACCCCCACCCCTGCCCTCAACACCAGCTCAGGTCCCTCAGCTGTCACTGTTTAGCCCTGGAATGACAGGCATCTGGACTCCGTGCATCCAGCCACACTCAAGGCCATTGAGCTTAGCACCCCTGGGCCCCTGCCCCCCTCCCTCTGCCCCCAGTCGCTAATTTTATTGACCTGTAAAAGGCACGTTGCTGGCAGAAGAGATCACAAGTGAAGGTGAAGTGGGGAGCAGAGGGGCAGAAGAAGGGGCCCCGGGAGGCAGAGATGGGACAGGAGGGAGGAGAAGGGTGACTCCTGGAGCCATGGAGAATAGCAGGAAGAGAGGCCCTAGGAAAGAGGGGTACACTCTCTGGGGGAGTGGAGGCCAAGAAGACTGGTACTGAAATGTCAGCCTTCAATCAGAAGATGAAGAAAGATGCTGGGAGAAGGGAGTGCACATTATTTCCCATCTACCCTTAGGCAGGACCAGGGATGTAGCCAGAGGGAAGGAGGTTAGATGGCAGGAAGGACTGCCATCCTGCTCTCAAATCTCTGCCCTAGCCCCCTCCCTTCCTCTTGAAGGTGACTCCTGCCTGCTGGGCTGCTTACTACAGAAATAGCCCTTTCCCTGAAGAATCAACCTAGATCTTGCCTTTCTTTTTCTTCCTTTCTTGTTAAAACGAGAACAGAAAATGTAGGCCTTTACAACTTTTCCCACCCCCCATGCCTACCTGAGCCCTACCCCTCAAATCCTGGATCTCAGCCTCTCCTCAGCCCAGGGGAGATGACCTGAGGGTTAGGAGAGGCTGGAGAGGGGGGCACTGGGGTATGAGCCTATTATGGGATGGAGGAGGCAGAAAGGCCTCACATTCTCAGTGGTTCTCAAATTTAGACTTTTGATGCTCTCTCCAAATCAAGGTTACATGATAGCCATAAAGAGGGGTGTTAAAAAAATTTTTTTAAAAAAGCTTTGAACATTAGAAATACAGCACAGGGACTTCCCTGGTAGTCCACTGGTTAAGAATCTGCCTTCCAATGCAGGGGACGCAGGTTCGATCTCTGGTCGGGGAACTAAGATCCCACGCGTCACGGGCAGTTAAGCCACAACTAGAGAGAAGCCCACGTGCCACAACTAGAAAGAAACCCGCATGCCGTAACCAAGACCTGACACAGCCAAAACATAAATTAATTAATTAAAACAAAACTAACTAAAAAAAAGAGAGAAATACAGCACAAAGCAGATTGGTGGATGGGGAAGGGGAAGAGGATTACATTGGGAGCAAGGAAGTTTTGAGGGTGATGGTGATGTTCATTATCTTGATTGTGGAAGCGCATACATACGTTAAACTTATCAAATTGCACACCATAAATATGTACAGTTATGTCAATTATACCTCAACACATCTGTTTTAAAAATACCACCCATTTTCTACATGAGTTCTACTTCTTTATTTTTAATTTATGGAGAATCTCAAAGCCTACAAGTGGCCTTGGCAGGGAAGGAATGTTGAAGCCAAGGGAAACTGGCAATGCCTAGTACAGTGGGGCCATTCCTCTGCCTCAGTTTCCCCCCCACCAGCTCCATCCATTGCATACGAAGGTGTCTGTGTACGTGTAAGGGGGGTCTGGGATGAGCTGTGGCTCTCCAGCTGCTTCCTCAGTGTGGGAGTCCAAGCCAGCCTGGGTGCCCAGGGTTCCTCTGTGGCTGGTCAGCCGGGACCCTGGAGCTGGTGACTTGGGAGGGAGGGGCTGGACCCAGGCTTTGCCCAGGAGATGGTGGCTGCTGTGGATTCTCCCGCCCCCTGCAGGCTACATCGGGCACTGCAGGGACAAGATGGTCAGTCCAGGGAGAAGTCGGCCAGGTTCTGGGCACAGTGCTGCACGTAGTCAAAGTCAGGCACGGTGAAGGGCACGCGGGACCACTTCTTGGACTGGACCCGCCCTTGCGGTGTCTCCAGCAGCAAGCTGCGGACTTTGAGTACTGGCAGCTTCACTGACTTGTAGATCATCTGCAGACCCCAGCCCTGTGGGTGGGACAGAGATGACCAGGTCTGCATCTCTGTCCTCAGACTGGGCTTCTCTCCTCAGGTTGGAGTTCATGAATGCTGGGCCTATGTCTCCCACCTCAGCCTGAGAGCCATCTCCCCCATCACACTGTGGGCTCCCTAAGACAGGGGTGGAACTCCTCGGATTGGGAGCTCCTGGGGCAGGGCTGCCTCCCCCATCCCAGTGAGGGCACCCTGATGGCAGAGGCTGGGCTTCCTCTCTCAGACTGAGGACTTCTCCAGACGTGCTGCGGGCCACGGCCCCGGCACCTACCTCCCCACAGTTCCTGCAGCTAATAACACCTCCAGGCCTCCAGTCCTTGAAGACTCTGTTGATGACCACAGGCTCCTGGGAGATGTTGTAGTAGATCCTGGAGAAGAATGGGAGTGGCCACAGCCCTCATGGACCACACCCCCCAACCCCAGCCCCAGATCTCACGCCCTCCTGCCTGCTGAGCCTGCGCCTGGGCCTTGGGCCTTCCTGCCTGTCGAGAGGTTACACTCTGCCTATGCTGCCTCCACGGCACCTTCTTCTGCCAAGCTCAGGCCTCAGCACTACCCACCTGGATGATTTCAACAGTCCCCCAACAGCTCTCCCTGCCCCATCCTTCCATCCCATTCCATCCTTACTCTCAACCCCACATCATCCTTCCACCAACTGTCAGAGTGACCCTCTACAAATGTACATCTGACCCTGACATTCCCTTGCTCAAAATCCCTCCAAGACTCCTCATTGCCTACAGGACAAAGGCTGAACTTTCAAGCCCGACCTCCAAAGTCCTCCACAGGCCAGTCTGTGTTCCTTCAGAATCTCATCCTTCACCATCTCTTCCACTCAAGTCAACCAGAATTATTCCCGTTGCATCATCCCTGCCTCTCCTCATCTCACATTCCAACCCAGTGCATCCTTCAAGACAAGTCCTAGTTGAAATGCTACCTCCTCAAATGAGAGAACCTGTGTGAAGATCGTTGGCATAGCAGGTACCTAATAAATAATGAAGGGATGGAGGATGGGGAAAGGTTACCCTCTAGAGGGTGGAAGATGAGGGGATGGCTCAGGGACAACTAGCCCCTCTTGACGTCTTCAAAGTACGTAGGACCACCTGGCTGGGGAACCAAGATCCCACATGCTGCGGGGCAATTAGGCCCAGGTGCCGTAACTACTGAGCCCGTGCGCCTCAACTACACAGCCCATGTGCTGCAGCTAATGAGCCCACGTGCCACAACTAGAGAGAAGCCCGCGCGCCACAACGAAGAACCCACACACTGCAACGAAAGATCCTGAGTGCCGCAACTAAGACCCAATGCAGCCAAAAATAAATAAATAACTAAATATTAAAAAACAAAGTAGGTAGGACCAGGGGGCCAGTCTGTGGCCCCTCAGCATTTGGCATCCTGAATTCCAGCTCTTGGTCAACCACATAGGGGCTGTGGGAGCTTGGGCAAGTCACTTAGCCTCTCTGAGCCTCTGTTTCCTCACCTGTAAAGTGGGGTGATGATAAGACCTGTCTACTCAGACTACCGTGAAAATGCATACTTGGTAGTTGTTAAAATGCTCTTTAACCTTCCAAACCCTCAAAGCACTGTCTGGATGGGAGGGATTCTCCATCTCCCATCATACCCTTCTTCTCTCCCCGCCTCCCATCCCGACAGCCCCTTCTACAGTTCTCACAAGAAGTTGGGGTTCACATTGACGTGGTGGGTACCCTCCACCCTCCGTAGGTCACTCCCATAGCCCACGGGCACCGTGCAGTTGACACAGAGGAGCCGCACGTGCTCTGCCAGGAACTTGTGCTGGTGACTCTCCCGCTGGGCCGCCTGGGCTGCCCGCTTGACCAAGGCTGCCCGCTGCAGAGCCTGGATCTGGGGTGGGAGGGGACATGGGGCATGGTTGGGGCCTGAGAGACCTGACCCCAGGAATGCTCCCAGGGGGACAAAGGGCTCCCAAAGACCTCAGATTATTAGCACCCAGAAGGGACTTCCTCAACCATCCCTGGACTTTTTAGAAGCAGCTCTGTGGAAAAAAATATGGGGTGGAAAAAAATATGAGAGGAAGGCAAGTCTTTTTGCTGAATCTTTACTCCCCCTTTGGAGGATTTTGTGCAAAGTGGCTTCTTTTAATCTAACATGGGGCATCATTAATAATTATGCTGGGACAACAGGAGTAAATAGGGACCATCCTGAACAAGGCTGGACGATAGTGACCCTGCCTCAGGGGAACTGACTTAAGCCCTGGTTCTGGGCTTATTTTGTGGATGTGTCTGTTTGTTTCCCTGCTGCCTGGTTCCAGAAGGCTGTAAGGCAGCTCTCACAGATACACAAAATATTTGGTGATGAGGATAAATTCAAAGCCCTGGATAAGGCCTGTTTCCAAGGCATTTTGGAGAACAGCCATTGCCTTCCCTGGAAGCCCCACCCCCAGCCTCTACATTTCCCTTCATTCAGATCTTCCCCAGGTGGGCCAGGCTAGCCCCCAGAGGAAGGGGGACCAGGGGAGTGTATGTGTGTGGCAGTCAGAGACCTTCTAGGCAGAGCGTCTTCAGTCCCCTTCCCCGTAGGGTACTCAGGCTGCCCACAAACCTTGTCCTGGTACTTGGCCCGGTCCATCTCCTGCACAGCAGCTACTGCCCGTTCCATCAGAGTCTCTAGCGCCTCATTGGTCAGCTCCCGCTTCAGCTCCCGACTACCTTGGGCCGCCACAAATGAGTATACACTTTGGCTGGCCCGGGCACGGCCCCTTGCCTGGGAAAAGAGAAAACAGAGGGGCCTGAGTGGGGCTGGGGTCCCACACAGCATCCTTTGAGGGCTGTTTTGGGGAGGGATGCTTTGGGCACCTGGACCATGGAGATCTCATTGGTCAGGAGCCCATAGCGCACCACCACCTTGCACTGGGGGATGTCCAGCCCCTCCTCTGCCACACTCGTAGCCACCAGGAGGTTCAGGGTACCAGTCCGGAACTTCTGGATCACTTCTTGCTGGTCCCTCTGGGGGGAAGTGGGGGAGGAGAAAGAGGATGGTAAATGAGGTAGGTTGAGGCCTATCTTCCTGCCAGCCCAGCCTCTCCTGGTTTAGCCCTTTTACTCACAATCTTGTCCCCTTTCCCTAGGAACCCTGCGTCCCCACCTCTACCTTCAAGTAGCCCCAGGACCTTGCTCATCTTCCCAGGTACCCATCTAACCCCCGTCTCCCTTAGGAGTCCCTACAGGTCCCTGCCCCTCTACTCTAGGAGCTCTCATGGACCTATTCTTCTCATGCAAAGGACCCCAGACCCCTGATTCCCTGTCCTGAGGACGCCACTCGCCTCTCCCTGCAGATCCCCAAGCCTCTGCCTCTCTTCCCCCAGAGATCTCCAGATTGGGGGAACCTTCAACACTGGGGATCTCAGTGTCTACCTCTTCCCCCCAGCTCTCTGCCCTCTGCCTGGAGCTCATCAGTCCCCCATTGCTCTGTGCTGAAGATCCTGTCCCTTCCCTTTCTCCACTAGGGAAGCCCCACCCTCAGCGCCTTTCCCCAGGACCTACACCTGGGTCATCGGGATCATCTGAGCGCTCTGGCTGCTGTTCCCAGCCCCAATCAACAGCTGGGGCCTGATGGCCACTGTCTGCAGGCCTGGCTGCTGCTGGAGCCAGAGCAGGAGGGAGTGAGCACTCTGGCGGGTCCGGGTGAAGATGATGCCCTGGGGGCTGTCAGGGCTCCTGAACTGCTTCTGCAGGATCTCTTCCAGCACCTCCAGTTTCGGGTTCTCTGGGCCACGAGTTGCCAGGTGGGCCAGCTTATTCTTGTGGTCTGCCAGAAAAGCCCAAAGCAGAAGCGCAGGACTCAGGTCTGGAGGTGGGCAAGGCGTGGGTTGGGCGTGGGGGACTCATGGGGATAAGATTACAGGAGTTTGGGGTCCGGGGGTGCCTGACGACACCTGCTCCTGCCTAATTCCCCTGAACAGCACCAAAAGCACATTTAAGGATACCCTCTGCCTGCCCAGCCTTAGGTCGGGGGCCTACAGTGTAGAATCCTTTGCTCACATACGTCATCCAGTACCCCTCTTCAACCCAGCTACCAGGATGACCCTGGACATCTTCATGCTAATCTTTGCTCCTGGGGTCTGACTCAACTCAGGTCTCTTCAGAAAGATCCCTGCCCTCCAGCCTGTGCTGAGGCCTCCTCTAGCCTTACATTTCATCCTCTGACCACCTCACTTTCCCAGTTTAAAGGTACCACACATCCCAAACCTTCAAGGACCGTCCCAATTAAATGGTTTTTTAAAAATCTCTGTCAAAAACATGAATTAGTTTTTATATCTATGCAAACCTTCACAAATGAGGGCATATTATCTTTTGTCATATCCACGGCCTTGACTTTTGGTTAGAAAATTCGGGCCCCAGTACCCTCGTTGGCACCTTCCCCACCCACGTTGGCACCTGCGTCCTGGCTGGCCTCTGACCTTTAGTTCAGTTGCGAGCCTCACCATCAAACAGCGCCAGCAGCCAGCGCTCGGCACGCAGGATCTGGGTCTTAGTGGTGCGCTCCCTGTCGTAGAAATCCTGCAGAGTGGCCAAGGCATCCACCGCACGGACCGTGTCGTGGATGAGCAGTGCGTCATTGTAGCGACGCAGGTGAAGCGCGTACACCCGCCGCTCCTGGAGCCCCGCCTCAGCCGCTGAGGGAGGGTAGGGTTCGCAGGGCCTGAGTGGCCACGCCCCTCCAGGGCCCACTTCCGCCTAGACTACGGCCCCCGAAAGGCTCCGCCCAGGCTGGCCCCGCCCCGGCCCGCCCCGGCCGCATACCCCTTCCCTAGAACGGCCCCTCGCACCATCCCGGCTCAGCTCCACCACTTGTTGCTCGTAGGTCTGCGTCCCGAAGTCCCGTCTCAACTCGGGCATCTCCAGATGGTCGTGGATTTGGTCCATGAGCTCCTTCAGCATGTCGCCAAACGGATCCTGGACGAGAAGAGTGAGGGTGTGAGGGGTTGCCCACACACATCGGGGGAATGGGCACCCAGAGGGGACGCTGATCTCCGGGTGAAGCTGCGCCGCTACTGCCGGCACATCGGAGCTGGACAGGAGGGAGCCCCAGAGGGAGGCCGGCTGGGGTGTGAAAGGAGTCCTGGCTGGAGGCAGAGGTCGGGGTCCTGCACGCCCCCCGCTCCTGCTACGTCGGAATCCTTGACTTCTGGCCTGAGCACAGTGATGTCTAGTCCTTGTCCAGCCCTGTCATAGCAGACACCAGACAGTGTCTGCACCGCAGGAGAGAGCTTGGAACAGCCTCAGCACAAAGTGCCCCAGCTTTACGGTTTGCAAAGCGTGCCCAGGGTTTTGAGAGATGCCCACGGTGGCATCTGAGTCCAACGAAACAGCAGGCTGAGGGCATGGGCTGTATCTGCCCCATTTCACAAAAAGGGGAAACGGAGGCTGAGACAAAAGCAAATAACCTGAAACCACAGAGCTAGTGAGGGTGGAGTCAGAGCTCAACCCCAGGTGCTCTAACTTCACACCAGACCCCACCCCCTGCCACGGCACTCCCCCCATGCACCTGGGTGCGTCTGTGGCAGAGGTCGTACTGTTTGCAGGGCTGGCGGCTGTGCAGCAGCTGGGAGCGGTAGTCCTGGGGTGACATGATGCGCCACGTGTCCAGGTTGGCACAGAGCTGGGGCAACAGAGAGGGGTTCACTGGAATGGGGGGCTCTGTGGGGACAATGGGCAGAGCTTTGGGGCAGGATGGGCTGAGGCAGGGCCATTGGGAGTGGAGACTCATGTATTCAACAAATAGCTATTGCCCTCCTTCTCTATGCCCAGTGCTGTTCTAGTTACCAGGGATACAGAGCATCTTACATTGGAGTTGGGGAGACAGGTGATAAACAAGTAAAGAGTAACAAAATGAGGGACTTCCCTGGTGGTACAGTGGTTAAGAATCCGCCTTCCAGTGCAGGGGACACGGGTTCGATCCCTGGCCCCACAACTAAGATCCCACATGCTGCGGGGCAGTTAAGCCTGCACGCCACAACTACTGAGCCCACGCGCTCTGGAGCCCGTGCCCCATAACTAGAGAGAAGCCTGCCCATTGCAATGAAAGATCCCGCATGCCGCAGCGAAGATCCCGTGTGCCGCAGCTAAGACCTGACGCAGCCAAATAAATAAATTAAAATTAAAATTTAAGAGCTTCCCTGGTGGCGCCGTGGTGGAGAGTCCGCCTGATGCAGGGGACGCGGGTTCGTGCCCCAGTCCGGGAGGATCCCACATGCCGCGGAGCGGCTAGGCCCGTGAGCCATGGCCGCTGAGCCTGCGCGTCCAGAGCCTGTGCTCCCCAACAGGAGAGGCCACGACAGTGAGAGGCCCGCGTACCGCAAAAAAAAAAAAAAAAATTAAAAAAAAAAGAGTAATAGAATGAGAGAATTTCACGTAGTGTTAACGAGCTCTGAAAAAATAAAACTGGATGATATGAAAGAGTGCAGTGGGACTTCCCTGGTGGCGTTGTGGTTAAGAATCCGCCTGCCAATGCAGGGGACACAGGTTCGATCCCTGGTCCAGGAAGATCCCACTAGTTGCCGCAGAGCAACTAAGCCCGTGTGCCACAACTACTGAGCCTGCGTGCCACAACTACTGAGCCTGCGTGCCACAAGTACTGAGCCTGTGTGCCACAACTACTGAGCCTGCGTGCCACAACTACTGAGCCTGCGTGCCACAAGTACTGAAGCCCGTGCACCTAGAGCCTGTGCTCCGCAACAAGAGAAGCCACTGCAAAGAGAAGCCCGCGCACCGCAACGAAGAGTAGCCCTCGCTCACCGGAACTAGAGAAAGCCCATGTGCACCAATGAAGACCCAACGCAGCCAAAAATAAATAATTAAATAAATAATTAAAAATAAAAAAAGAGTGCAGTGATGATCAGGGAAAACTCTGAAGACGTGACATTTAAGCTGCTCCCTGAATGACAAGAAAGAGCCTGACAAGTAAAGTGCAGGATAAAGGCATTCAGGGCAGAAGAAATGGCAAGTGCAGAGGTCCTGAGACACGACAAGCCTGACATGCTCAAGATACAGAGAGAAGGCCAGAATAGTGGGAGTGAGGGGAAGGGCGCAGGAAATGAGGGTGGGAGGTAGGCAAGGCCTAGGTCACATGGGACTTTGTAAGCCAGAGTGGACTTGGGAGATAGAATAAGTGCGACAAGAAGTCATTCGAGGCTGGAGCTTAGGTGGGGAAGCGGCTTGAACCCTGCCTGGGGGAGTCTGGAGAGGGCTGATGGGCATGGTGTAAGGCAGGACAGGTTAGGGAGGTTTCTGGTGGGAGGGTCACAGGGGCCAAGCTGACCTGCAGGACGTGGTCAATGGCCCCATCGAGCGTGGAGGCCCCGCCAGTGCCTGGCGAGGCTGTGAGACCCAGCACCTGCGGCAGCGGCCAGGTCCTCCGGAGTTTAAGCTCCAGGTACCGGCTCAGGATGACGTTGTAGACGGTGTCTTTGTGCGTGTGGTGACACTCATCCACCACCAGCAGGGAGAAGGCTGGAGGCACACAAGAGAAGGTTATTACCTAAGTTTGCAAAGCCCTTCCTCCCATAAGCTGTTTCATGTAGTCCCCACAACTCATCTGAGAATTCCTTCCTCCCTTCACGGCTTGCAGCTAGGCCCCAGAGAATGGGCCAGGCAGGGCCGATTTACCTCCATTTTACAGGTTAGTAAACTGAGGCTCAGCTGGGGGAAGGTACTTGCCCAAGACCCTGCACTCTAGCCAGGTCTGTTTCTACTGGGGTGTATGCTGGGGTTTGGTGAATGGGGAACTCCTCATCCCATGAAATGTCCCAACACCTTTACTAGAACAGGAGTCCTGGGGTTGGCAGGCAGGGGGCCTCAGGGGTGCACCCTCTCCCCCTGCCCCCAGCCCTCACCGTTGAGCTCCACATGCTCCCCCTCCTCCAGGCTGGTCAGTGCCTTCTGCAGCAGCTCAGCCGTGCAGACGAGCAGGTCGTGCCTCCGGGCCACGTGGCCAAAGCCAGCTCGTGGCCCCATGTCCCCACTCAGGGCTGTAATGGTCCAGCGCTTGCCCAGCATGCTGCTGAACTCCTCACAATGCTGCGTCACCAGGTGCACCTGGGGGTGGAGAATGAGATGGGGAGAGGAAGCTGGATCAGGGCCTGGGGAATAGGGGGAGTAAGGTGACCCCCAGGACATGGCTGAGTTCTGGAATGGGTGAAAAGACAGGTGAGCTTAGAGACAGTCACAGCCGCTTTGGAGTTCCGGAGGGTCCTGAGAGGCACCCGAGGAGTTGAGACGCCGCTGGGGGGAGGGCAGGACACTCACCCTGTTGACCAATACAACCACCTTGGCTCCGTCTACAGTCTCTAGATGCCTCTTGGCCAAATAAGCAGCTGCCCTGGTCTTCCCGGAGCCCGTGGGCAGCCAAATGATGATATTCTTGCCCTCCAGGGCAGGCATGATCACCTCCCACTGGTAGGGTCGCAGCTCCATTCTGGAAATGGCAGGGAGCTCAGACCACTGGTCCTCCTGGCTCCCTCCCAGGCCCGGCACCCCTCAGAGCCACTCTCCACTCCTGGCCAGCTCAGTCTTGCGTAGGGAACTCCCTGTGCCCCGGACTCCATCCAGCTTGAGGGAGAAGGGGGCAGGGCAACGGTGGGACCTACCGGAAACCGATCTGGGCAGGGGAAAGGCTGAGTAGCCCGGGTCTCACCTGCAGCCCTGCCGGCTCAGCCCAGATGCTGCTGGGCTCCGCTGAGCAGGAAATGGAAACTGAAACTGAGGGGAGGAGCCAGCCCTGCAGAGATCAACCTAGGAATCTCCCTTCCCTGCCCCACAGAAAAAACTTTGTGCACTTCAGGGGGCCCGGGTGGGGGGATATGGTGGGTGAGGGGTGGAGGGAGGGGGAGAAGTGCTGCTGACAGCAAGGCACCCTCTCTTTCCTCCTGGGTCCTGCTAGCCCCTCCCCCAGGAGTGGAGTCTTCACCTGGACCAGGAGCAGACAGCAGGGAGAAGTGGGGGGCTGCAGCCCCGCAAGCCCCATCGCCCCGGGGGCGCGGGACAGGCATGAGGCTTGCTGAGAAGGGCAGCCCCAGCCTGCAGGCAGTATTGGCAGAACAGGGTCAGCCTGCTAAGGCCAGGGATTCTACTGAAGAAACAATCACACTGAGAATAAAAACCCCAAAACTTTATTGTTCCCTCCAAGGGATTAATGCCAGGAAATGAATGGTCCCCATGCCCCCCACCCCTGGGGGACAAACAGAACAGTGCAGGGTGAGGCATGGCCCCTCCAGTCCAGGCTGAACTTCCAACCCGTGAAGCCCCCTCACTCAAGCTAAAGTTGGCAATCCTGCCCTTGAGGAAACAGTGACCTGGGCCAGGGCCAGGACTCCAAAACTCCATAGCTTGGGGGGGAGAGAGAGAGAGAGAGAGAGAGAGAGAGAGAGAGAGAGAGAGAGAGAGAGAGAGAGAGAGAGAGAGAGAGTGTGTGTGTGTGTGTGTGTGTGTGTGTGTGTGTGTGTGTGTGTGTG
>NW_021703786.1:17957732-18035967 GCF_005190385.1 Monodon monoceros
GTGTGTGTGTGTGTGTGTGTGTGTGTGTGTGTGTGTGTGTGTGTGTGTGTTGCGGGTGGGGGTGGGGAGAAGGGGGGATCAGGCAGGACTGGGGGCCACCAGGGCTGGACAGGCTTCATTCTCTGGCCACCAGCCACTCTTAGAGGGGCTGAACCCCAGACCTGAGAGACCCCTTCCCAAGGTCAGACACAATGAAGGGTGAGACAGAGCTGCAGGCTTGGGGGTGTCCCAGGGCCCTGAAACGGCTGCAGCATCAGGGGCTGGAAGGCCCCTGGCTGGAGTGTCTCAAACTGAGGCAGACCTGGGCACAAGGGCACCCCAGGGATTAGATCAGAACCCGAGGTGGAGGCATTCCAGGTTGAGGCCGAGGTCCAAAGCCAGACTACTTGTCAATGAGCCCGCCCTCCTTGAGCTTGAAGTAAAAGAACTTCTCCAGGGCGCTGGCGCAGCGGCAGTACTCGCTGTCCGGGGGATTGTACTCGCGGCAGTTAGCGATGACCCGCTGTAGGTCAGCTACAAAGAGCTTCCGGGTCACATAGTAGCGGCTGCGCAGCCTCTCTGTCATGGTCTTCAGGTCTGGGCAGCAGGAGAGAAGGGCACGGTTTTCAGAGGCTGCACGGCCCAGGGAGCCGGAGCAGGTGTGGGAGGAAGGAGTTGGAACGGAGGGTCCTCACCGATGGGGAAGCGGATGACCTCGTAGTAGTCTGGGGCCTCCGACTTCTTCACGGGCTCCATGAAGGGCCAGGCACTGGGATGGGACTGCAGAGGAGAGCCGGGCTGAGGCCAGGCCCACTGTGCCCCCGCCCAGCTCGAGACAGCCACCCCCCACCCTGGGTCAGAAAGCCGCAGCCATTGGCACAGGGACCCCCAGAAGGGAGCCTGGTCTCCCCACCTTGATCTGGGCCAGCAGGTTTTTGAGGGTCGTGTAGAGCTGGTCTGGGTCCTTCAGCTCCTTCCTGGGGCAAGAGAGGCCGAGTCTGAGGCTCCTGGGCCCTCTGCCTCCCCCTCCTTCCTCCCTTCCCTCCACACAACACTCACCCCTTCTCCTTCCCCAGCGGCTTCCAGCCCGTCTCTCCTGCAAAGTGGGGAGTGGGGAGAACACCCCTAAGAATGCCTGTCCACACCCCAAGCAGTACACCCCCTCCCCAGCCAAGACCCCTGCTCACGAATGCCGGGGACGCTCTCCACAGGGATCTGCCTCACACCCTCCTTGAAGCAACTGAGCCCGGGGTAGACCTTTCGGATCTGTGCCTGTTTGCGCTCAATCAGCTTCTTGATGATCTGAGGGAAGGAAGGGTCTGAGGAGCCAACCCAGCTCCAGCAAACACCCTCCCAGGCCACAGTCATGCCCCCCTAATTTCCCCTAAGAGGCAGAGCAAGAACCAAGACCCTGGCCCATCCTTCTTCACGTGCATGCGCACATGCGTGTACACGTGGTACACATCCACACGTGTTCACCCTCAAGTGCACGTTCATGAAAAGCCCCATGGAGACGTGCATGTGTGTGCGAGTACACGCACACACATGCACACACACCTCCTTCTGCTTCTTGATGATGTGGGACAGCTCCGTGTAGGGAATTCGCGGGTTCAGCTCACACTCCATCAGTGTTGCGCCCTCATAGTCCTTAATGTAGCCCAAGTAGCGGCTCTTGGGCACCTTGATGTCCTTGGAGAAGCCCTAAGGCGTGGAGAGTTACAGCCAATCCATCAGCAAGCCTTTTCTAACCTGAATCTGTCCCTGGCATGTTTCCAGGCTGGCTACCCACCCCCCGACTCACCCCCAGAACCTCCCAGCTCCCCCAGCCTGCCCAACTGCCCTAGAGAACCCTATCCTTCCCTGGAGCAGCAGCAGGAGGGAGGAATACAGGCGTGAAGGACTCCCCCGCAGGTGTGGGATGGAACAGGGGAGACGAAGGACTCCTACTCCATCCACATTGGGGATGAGACAGAATGACCCCTGTCCCCAGGAAGTGGGCAAACGGGGTGAGGTGAGGGTCACCTGCTTTTTGAAGTAGCCAATGGCGTACTCGTCGGCATAGGTGAGGAAGTAGAGAATGTTGTGTTTGATGTGATACTCCTTCAGGTGGTTCATCAGGTGAGTCCCATAGCCCTGCAGGGGAAGGGGGCAGGGCTTTTCAGGGGGCAGGGGGCAGGCCTGTGGCTAGAGAGGTCTCAGGGGGGCAGGGAGGGAAGGGCAGGGACAGGAGGGAGCAGACTGGAAAGGAGGTGGGAATAGCCAGGGGATCCAAGTCAGGTAGGAGGAAAGGCGACTGGCAGAGGAAGGGGAGTTTATGGGGAGAAAAGCAAAGGATGCTGGATTTCTAAGAGCTTACTCTGGAACAGGTGTGGTGCTTGGTTCTTTACAGAGTAATCCTCAAGTTAACCCATGAAACAGCTATCGTTACCTTCATTTTACAGAAAAACACCTGAAACTCAGCTATGTTAGGAAATGTGTCCAAGTCAGGTGGCCAGCTATGGCAGGGAGGGCCTGCATCTAAACCCAACCAGGAAGCTGTGGTCCTCAGGCGGCTAGTTCCCAGTCCCTGGGCCTCAGAATTGGAGGAAGGGGGAGGGGGAATCACAAGGGCCCCACTCATCACAATATCTGAACCCCAAAGAGACTGTCTTCCACACACGTCAGGACCAAAGAGGCACCCTGCAGATATGGGTTATGTAAAACAGGACAACCATGGAACTGTCTGGCATCCCAGTGGTTAGGACCCCAAACTTTCACTGCAGAGCGCGCGGGTTTGATCCTGGCAGGGGAACTAAAATCCTGCAAGCTGCACAGTGTGGCCAAAAATAAATAAAGTGGCTGCATCATTTTACAAAGTAAATAAATAAAAACAAAACAGGACAAGGGACTTGCCCAGTGGTCCAGTGGCTAAGACTCCACGCTCCCAATGCAGGGGCCCCGGGTTTGATCCCTGGTCAGGGAACTAGATCCCACACGCCGCAACTAAGAGTTCACATGCCACAACGAAGATCCCACATGCTTCAACTAAGACCCAACACAGCCAAATAAACAATAAATAAATAAATATTTTTTAAAAAGAGTATTAAAAAATAAAAATTAAAAAATAGGGCTTCCCTGATGGTGCAGTGGTTAAGAATCCACCTGCCAATGCAGGAGACACGGGTTCGAGCCCTGGTCTGGGAAGATCCCACATGCCACGGAGCAACTAAGCCCGTGCGCCACAACTACTGAGCCCGTGTGCCACAACTACTGAAGCCCGCACGCCTAGAGCCCGTGCTCCGCAATAAGGGAAGCCACCGCAATGAGAACCCCGCGCACCACAATGCAGAGTAGCCGCCGCTCGCCGCAACCAGAGAAAGCCTGCGCGCAGCAACGAAGACCCAACACAGCCAAAAATAAAATAAGTAAAATAAACTTATAAAAAATAAATAAAAAAATAAAACAGGACAACCCGGGACCTTACTAGTGGGTCTACTGTAACAATTAAAGGACAGAAACCAGGGCTATCACCCAGCACAGGGTGCTGTTATAAAAGTTAACTCCCCAACGTACGTGAACATTCTTGTGATGAAAGAAATACAGGTCCATTTAAAAGTGTTACTGTAAATCTGGAGAGTTCTCATCACAAAGAAAAAGCACTTTTTTCCTATTCCTTTAATTTTGTAACTATATGAGATAACGGATGTTCACTAAACTTACTGTGGTCATCATTTCACGACGTACATAAGTCAAATCATCAGGCTGTACGCCTTAAACTTACACAGCCCTACAAGTCAGTTATATCTCAATAAAACGAGAAGAAAACAAAATAAAAGGGTTACTGATTCTGGCGTGCCATATGTCAACAGGTGTTTCCTTAATGCAGTTATCAAAGTACAACTGCCACCTTGTGGGGGTGTGAAGAACTGTCTGGCCACTAAAAGAAGGGTTGGCGGCAGCTGTGTCACTATTGTGCTGCTCTGACCTCGTCCAGAGCAGAAGCAGGGGGTGGGATGGAGCTGGGACCAGGGGCATGGACTCACCTTGACCTGCTCGTTTGAGGTGACAGCGCAGAAAACAATCTCCGTGAAGCCCTGGGTGGGAAACATGCGGAAGCAGATCCCACCAATGACCCGCCCGTCCTTGATCAAGGCCAGAGTCTTGTGCTTCCTGAGGGGAGAGGGGTCAGGTCACAGGCCCTACCTGTCCCCAAATGCTCCCCAGGAGCCCACAACAACCCCGGAGGCCTGAGCTGTACACGGTGCTGGGAACTAAGGAGCAAGAATCACCCAGGGTTGGAGGAAGAGGCCTGGGGAGCAGTGGGGAGGCCAAGGAGGAGGTGCCCGGGTGTGGTGGCCTCGGGCTGGGCTCTCCTGGGGACATACGGGTCAAAGACGAGTCGGGCGATGTACTCCTTGGGCATGCGTGGCAGCTGGTGGGAGAAGACGTTCTGCAGCCCTACGAGCCACAGCAACACCCGCCGGTTGGCCTTGGGTGTGAGCGAGTTGCCGATGACGTGGAACTCGATGATGCCGCGGCGCTCCTCCAGGCGGGCAGTCTCATCCCGGGCGGCGTTGGCCGACAGCAAGCTCGTCTGGGCACCAGAGGAGGGGTGTTGAGCTGGGGTCTCAGGTGGTGAGCCACCACCCCACCCCCAGCACAACTGGTCCATAAGCTGGGCTGCCCACCTCAGGCCCCAGCATGGCCGCGGGATCCGTGATGGTGAGCATGACCTCATTGACGAGCTCCATGGGGATGTCGCCCATCACACGGAGCCGTTTGGCATCCTCCAGGGTCAGGTTCTCTGGGAGCTTCCTCTTCTCACCTGCTGAGGAAGCTGGCAAAGTCTCCCAGGGACAGCAAGAGGGGCCGGGGGAGGGGTGAGTGAGGGGTAGAGGTCAGGGGTCAAGCACCCACCTGGCATGGGCTCAGCCCCTCCGGAATCCAGGCTCAAGGAGCTGTTGCTGCCCCCAGCCATGGTGGGACTGAAGATGGGGGCGCTGGGAACCACCGCAGCGCTGACTGTAGCTGAGAAAGAGACGAAAAAATCAGGGGATGGAGCTTGAAGGTGCTGGTGTGTCCCTCTAAGGGATCCAGGCTTTCCCACCCCCAGCTGAGCCCTCCTGTACTTCCCCACTGCTGCCAATCGCAGCCCCTCCTCCACTGCAGGGCTAAGGTCAGCCAGGAGGGCCAAGCAGAAAGCCTACTGTGTGTGGCACATACCCGGCCGGGGCACCAGCTGGGTTCCCTCTGAGGGCGGCATGGTGAAGCCCGACTCCCAGATTGGAGAGTTTGCCCCGTAGATCTCCTCCTCCAGCATAGACAGGAATCTGGGGGGAGGGTAGAGTCTGTCCCACAGCTCTGTCCTCCAACCGAGGGAGCAGCCTGGGCCAGACACGGGAAGGCCTGGAGGCTGCCCTCAGGGAACTGGGAGACAGAGACAGCCTCTGCCTTCAGACAAGGAAGAGGCACAGCTTCCTGTCTTCTGGGAGCCCCTCGTTGAAGGTAGGAGGACAGGATGATCCAGAACGGAGACTAGAAGCCCAGTATGCCACGGTGAACAGCATAGGGAGACAGGGTCTGAACCGAAGCTATCCTGTGCTGTGTGCCAGGTGGGGCACCCAGTCACCCTGGGCCTCAGTATCAAAATGTGATTCCACCCTCTCCTGCCACCTCTTACTGCCACCTGGTGGCAAGAGGAGCACATGAGGGCCTGCATTAGTTGGGAAAGGCTTCTTGAACTGGGTGGCTGTAAGCCAGCTTTAAAATGAAGAGATGGTGTGGCAGAACAGAGAAAAATCTTACAGAAAGGGCTAGGACAGGGGTGAAAAACAGTTTCACCTCAAGTGTAAGCTCTTGAGGAGTTCTGTGGTGAGAAAGATTCTGAGCTGCGTCCACACCCCATGGGAAACAGTTAGTCATGACTACCAGAGGCGTGGGCAGTGTTAGCACTCGGGCCATGTACCTGTCATCCCCAGACTAGTACAGGAAAAGGCAAGGAGCTAGCAAATTATATCTGGGCCTTGGGCAAGTCTCCCAGGTAGAGGCCCAGATCCATCCCAGAAGATTCACGGAGTGAGAGGAAGGACCAATCCAGGAAGTCCTCCTGGAAAACAGGGGACCACAGGGAGGATGTGAACGTGGTGCAAGATCCTGACGGGCCAGAATAAGCCTTACTTGGGGAAGTGGGTGAGGATGAGGGTCCTCTTCTCGGGCACCAGCTTGTCCTTCTCCACCCGGAACTTCTCCAGCAGCTGTCGCCGGGTAACGGTGAAGATGGAGCGGAGAAGGCTCCGCCCAAAGACGTGAGTGGTCTCGTACCGGGGAAGGCTATCGCAGCTCTGGGGCACGTGGCAGTAACAGAGCCATCTGCAGAGCGGATGAGGAGCGGGGAGGTGGTAAATGAAAGCCCAGGCTGGGCCTACAAGCCTCCCCCATGCTGTCCCTGGCTGGACCTACCTGGTATAATTGACCTTGTAGGTAGCCACGTCCTCGGCCTGAGACCTCTGCCGAAATTGGGCAGGCGTCTCAAGCTTCCAGTAGTTAAGGCAGAGCAGGAACATCTTCGAGAGCTCGAACATTGTCTGCCGCTCCCGGGGAGCCAGATGACTAAACTTGTACTGCACAAAGTTCAGCACACCCTGAGAAGGGGAGGTAGGTAGGGGACAAAACGGGAGGAGGTGTGGGCAGCCAGCAGGGCCTTCTTATTCAAAAGTAGGTGCTTCCTGAGGGCAGGGGGCTCTCTGCGGCTTTTGCTCTGCAGCTGTCTGTGAGGAGAAATTATACCCCCTCCCACATCCATGCCCACCTGAGGTTAGCCCAAAGCATCCTCCTTTCTCTGAACCTCTCCCCTGTTCTCAGCTTGGGCGGCGGGGTGGGGGGGGGAATGGATAACACAGCCTCCCCACTCCTCCAAGATGCCCCCAATCCTCTTACCACCTGCCTCATCCCACCTGCTCAATATTAGGCTTCTCAAATGGGGGGCTGCCCAGGGACCCCTCCACCACGGGCCGAGTCATCTGCAGGATGCATTTCCGCAGGAGCTGGAAGAAGAGGAGGGAGGAGTAGAGGTCAGTGGAATACAGAGCTGCAGAGCCCCCAGCCTCCCTCCTTCGCCCACGCACACTCACTTGGAAGAAGCTCACCTTGAAGAGGTAGAAATAGACCTGCTTGGTGTCCGTATCCTCCTCCTTGTGAACAGACATGAACAGATTCTCCACGTCCACCACCATCCCCAAGAGTCGGTTAATCTCATCCTCTGACACATTCTCTAGGTGGGACACGTGGTCGGCTGTAAGGATAAATGGCAGTTGGGAAAAAGGAACAGAAAAAATCAACAGGGCTTCCTACTCCTTTTCATCGCCAGCCAAGACACACCCTCAGTCCCTCCAATCAGCGTGACCGGCAACGAGACTGACTGCTCCTATCTGGGTGGCCTCTTGTCTCCTCTGGCTGGCAGATTTCCCTTCTCCTCCCCTGGGGCATACACACTCCCAGACCAATTCCTCTTTAGGAGGCATCTTCGGTCTTTCAGAGATGCAATTATGTGGCATTAAGTCATCCTGTCCAAGTACGACCGGGCACCTCCACCCCCCACCGCCAGCTCCAAGGGCACTACCTGCCTTACCCAAGGGGTGCTCACAGCTGCGGCACAGCTCGCTCAGGTTGGCAGCTGGCTGCTGCAGGTCCATGCGGGGTGCAGTGGGGGGCTTGGGGTTTTTCCAGCCGTTACACTTGCAGGTTTCATTGGCCTGGAGGCAGAAGAATCAGTCAATAACCCTGTAACCCGGGGTGAGAAGCCGTTCCCCAGCCAGAACTTTGCCCCCATTCCCACCCAAGTCCTAGGATGCCCCAAACCCCGCCTCCTCTCACCCCAGGCCCCGCCCCCACCTTGCAAGCCGAGAAGACCCCTAGCTTCTCAAGCTTCTTGGCGCGGGGCAGCCCCCGGACTTGCGCCTTCCTCTGGCTGGCGCGCTGCTGCTGGCTCAGGCCAGGTCGAGCCGGATCACCCCCGCTCCCGGTACCCCCACTTCCTACCCCGGGCCCCCCAGTCCCTGTGCTCCCGGCTGGGGCTGTAGCTGGGGCTGGGGCTGATGCCGGAGTGGGAGCCGGAGTCGGGGCCGAAGCCGGGCTGAGGGTAGGAGTCGGAGTTGGGGCGGGGGCTGGGGACTGAAGAGGACGGGGCTGCGCGGCCGGGGCCGGGGTCGAGGCCTGGGAAGGTTCCGTCATGGCCTCCCCGCAGCGGAGCGCGGCGCAGCGCGGCGCGGCGCTCCCAGCCCTAGGGCCGCATGGGCAACCGGCGTTCAGTGCGCAGGCGTCCATGCCCCGGAGCATGATGGGAACTGTAGTCTTTCACGGTCGCTCCCTTTGCCTCCAGCTTCCAGGCTTTTCTGTCCTGTCTCTTGATGTCGGACGTCTAGACAAGTGAGGCCCGAGCGAGCACCCCAGACTGACTCCTCCTCACTTGTAATCCCTATTGAAGGCTTCCAAGATAGTAAAGATTGCTGCTCTTGGGACAAGGAGAAGTACCCCAGAACACAGGCTTCGGTTTGGGGAATCACCTCCCAAGCCCAAGGGTGAAAATGCAGGCCTGGGGCCTGGAGTCGAGTTGGCTTCTTGCGCATCTCCCTCCTGCCCCCACCCTGGCCCTATCCCACACGTCTCTGGACACAGAGTTGCACCCAGCGTGGCGATTAAATAGCAGCAGTTCTATTTCTTGACCTGTTAAGTGGTTACACGGGTGTGTTCTCTTTGCGCACTTTTCTCTGCGTACATTATACCTCAACAAAAAGCGTTTATTTTATAAGCACTGAGCGCCACAGTAATGGCCGTGGTCAGGTAAAAGGCTCCCAAGGTGGAGATGGAGTAGAGGCAGAGGAGGGCGGAACGGCTCTCCCGCCCACACGGTGGGCACCTCCCACGCAGGGCCCAAGTCTTCATCATTGTGGTCCCAGAGCCCAGCTCTGAGCTGCCACAGTAGGCCCGGGATGGAATGAAGAAACCAGGAAGGCGCCTCCACCTCCCAGTCCCCATGTGTCGCAGGATTGTGCGTGGTCAGAGAACTGCAGGACGTTCCAAGAATGGATGACCCCACGGTCACACTGATGGCTCTGTTCAGGGGACAGTCCTCCTTCCCCCCAGGCCCGATTCTCAGAAGGGCAAGAGCCCGGCGGCTCAATCTCATCTCCGCTCCGTACTGGTGACAGCTCCAGTGTTGGGCTCGAGCGCCACCAGCCTCTTTTGGCCTATCCGGTTGGGTCTCAGCCCCGGCGGCCGGGTCCTCTGACTAAGGTGGGGAAAGGCCCGAGAAAGCGGCCGGATCCGAGATAAAAGCAGCAGCAGGGGGCGCCAGGGCGGATGCCAACCTGACCCATGGAAGTAGGACGTGCACAGCTGACCCCATACTCTGTGGACGCCAACCTTGCCGGAAGCCAAGGGAGCCCCCTGAGCGGGGCGGCGTCGCGCGAGCAGGAGCGGAGCCACGCGGGGCCACGAGGGCCCCCGCTCCCGGCGTCGGGCCCCCGCTCCCGGCGTCCGCCCCCCCGCCCAGCGCCGAGCGCTGCATTCGGAGCCTCGCGCCCTTCAACAGCAGTTGCTCACTCGGATGCAGCGGGTCGATAGCAGTCTCCCCAACGGGAGCCAGTCGGCGTCCCGATGTCCCAGCGTGGCCTTTACTGAACAGAACCAGGTGACCACCCTGCCGGTGCGGCAGCTCGCGGAAGATGCGGCAGCTGTACGGGGTGGCTTCCAGATGAAGATGTATGCCCACGGCTTCACCCCTGAGGAGCTGGTGGTTCAAGTGGACGGCGGATGCCTGATGGTGACTGGCCAGCGGCAACTGGAGGGCTGTGACCCGGATGGGAGCGGCTTCCGCGTGGCGCAGAAGGTGCACCAGCAAATGTCATTACCACCGGACCTGGATCCCGCCGCCATGACCTGCTGCCTGACCCCCTCTGGCCAGCTGTGCGTCCGTGGCCAGTGCCGGGTGCTGCCTTCCCCTGAAGCCCAAACAGGACCCGCCTCGAGACTCAGGAGCCGTGCCTCTAAGAAGGGTTCCAAACCAGCCTGACCCAGTAACCCACCACCGTAGTGAGCAACACAACAGCTTCAGAGTCTGCGGTCATTTCTTGGGGCTGGGGTCAGAGGGGGAGGTAGAACAAAGGTAGAGGGAGGCCAGGTGGAGGGCCCAGAGGGGCAGGATAGGCACCTCAAGGTGGTGGTCCACGATAAATCTGGCCCCCGGGAAGCTGGGGGGAGAGTGGGCAGTGTTGCTTTACTCAGCTCAGCTCACTGCTTGGACCAGCAGGGAGCAGCAGAGGGCCAAAAGGGCCCCAGCATCACTTGACTCCAGAACCAGCAGAGGGCCCCCCAGAGACTAGGGAGCAGACGGCTTGGACCCAGTGGGGGGCTGCCGTCTCGGCCTTATGACGAGTCCAAGGTTCCAGAGGTCGTCGGTGTTCCTTCCTCTTCAGAGAAGAGGGTGAGAGGACCCCATCTCTCACGAGCCTAGTACAGACCAATCAGAAAACCCGAAAGAGGTTGTTTCTGGTGTTCAGAGACCAACTATTTTCAAATACAGACTGCACATACCCCAATATAACCTGGAGGGGCTGGGGGAGAGGCAAATGCAAGGCCCTCAACTTCAACCTTGGTGAGGTTCAGCCCCAGCTCACTCTCACCCCACTCCACCCAGTTAGAGCAGTAACAGCTGGCCTCTTTCTCTTGGTTACCATGACCACCAACATCCCCTCACTTTGGGGGCGGGGGGGGAAGAAAGCTTTTGTTTAACAAGATTTAGAGGTTCATTTTAAATTAACTTCAAGTAAGCTAGAGAGGCTACGGTCTGATAAACTCTGCCAGAGAAAGACAAGGAAGACAAGCGGGAGGTCGATCGATCGGCTGACTATATTGACAAGATACTGATTGGTTACATGTTGAAGAAAACATACAATACAAAATACAGAAAAAGTTGGTTCCATACCCTCCCACTACCCCCCCTTACCCCCCCCCCCAAATACTCATCATCGTGATTTGGTCAGAACAGGGCTCAGAGCCAGAGGTCAGGGTGACCGAGGACGAGGGGGAAGGGGGCTGTGGGCAACAGGTTCGTGGCTGTCACAATAATGCTGTGGTAATGCTGTGGGTTCTCTCCCAGCTGTGAGTCAGGGGGTGGGGAGGGGACGCTGCAGCCTGATGACAGCCAGCTGAGGGAAGAGCTGCCTCCCCCTTCCCTGGCCCCTAGGGCCTGCCCCGTCACCCAGAACGAAGCGCACTCCAAACACAGTTAAGGATATGGATGCTCTTGCTGAGCCCGCTGATCAGCAAGAGGGAAAGAAGGGTAACTGCTCCAACCCCCGCCTCCCCATACACCAGGGTGGGGGGAACAGGGGCACGTGGCTACTACCGGCAAAGGAAGAGTGGGAGAGCAGTAGAAAGGGCAGAAGTGGGAAGAGCAGATCATATATATTAAAAAAGTGACTTAAGACTTAAAATTGAATTAGTATTTGTACAGAAAGGTGCAGGTGGAATAACTCACTCCGGCCTATGATCAAAATGATATGGAGAAACCATGGTGGGCCCCTCCCCCTGCCCCCCAGTGGTGGCCCGAGTCGGTAAGTGCGATTGGTTAGAGTGGATTCCAGTCGGGTCGTTGAGGCGGAGGAGGTGGGGGCAGTGGGCAGGTAAGGGGGGCTCAGTTGCTGCAGCACTGGCTCCGGCTGGCAGGGTTGTTCTCCTGGAGGTCCACTCCTCGGTTCCGGCCCGGAGCACAAGCTGTATTCTGGGGCTCGTTCTTGGGAAGCTTCTTAGCTGTTTGGGAGACGAGGGGGAAGATGGGTGTTTGTGGGGGAACCCTAGTACTCTCCCAAGTCCACTTGGGTACCACCCAATCAGTGATAACCAACATCCTGATGGATGTGTGTTCTATGTGCCAAGTATATTTTGGGTCTTTCAGGAAACTGAGGCAAAGAGGGGTTAAATAACTTGCCCAGGACCACAGAGTTAGTAAGTGGTAAAGCGAGGATTCAAACCCACACAGGATGACTCTAGAGCCAAATGAGCCCCAAAATCCTAAGTGGGTAGGGGGCTGGTGATGTACAGCTTTAGGTGGGTGGTACGCTGCAGGGTCAGGAAGTGAAGTGGTGAGACTTTGCCCAGGCTTTAGAAACCTCTGGAGTGAGAGTCAGATGAAAAAGAAAACAATTTTATCAAAGTATCAAAAATGGTAAAAGATCTGTTGGTGAAGGGACCCCACAGACCTACTACAGAACAGCAGGCAAGTAACACACCCTGGTTGGGGGAGGGGAGCCGAGGCAACTTACCTATTGCCATGAAAATTTCATTCACGTTCATCGCAGTCTTTGCTGACGTCTCCATAAACAGCAAGCTGTTGTCCTCTGCGTAGGCTTGTGCTTCCTGATTTGGACGGAGGTGAGAGAGTGGGTGGGAGGGAGACACTGACAGCTGGCAGGGGCTGAGGCCCAGGGTAAAAATCTTCCCTGATCACAGTGTCTTCCACACAACAGAGACAACACAGGGGTGTTCAGGCCTAAGGCTCCCCTGCTCTGAGCTCCCCCACTTCACATACAGCACCTCTCAGCTCACACACGTCGGCAGAAGTTTGACTCGGGTCTCCATAGGCCCATTCTGCCTTCTTGCTCTTCAAAATCACTAGGCTAGGAAATATTTCTAGAAAGCTATCCTACAAATACACTTGCACATTTGGACAAAAGTATGTGCATGTCGACTACGGCACTGTTTCCAGTCTTTTGCAATTACACACGGCCTAGAAGTCCATCGGGTGGGGAGTGGTAAAAAAGTTAAGTATATAGTATGTAAAGAAAGGGATTCATACGCTTGTGCATGTTTCCAGAAAGACAAGAAACTGCGAGGAACTTGGGGGAAGGGAGATTGAGTTTCTAGGGTCAGAGACCCAAATTTCATCCTGTATACCTTCTTGTACTGTTTAAAATCTCCTATGTGCACATATTACCTGAAAAAGTCTGTCTTTTTCACCGTTTGGTTAAAAAGCCAGTTCATAGAAAAAATTAGCCGAAGCTTCTGCTATCCATATGCACACACACCCCACCACCACCACTGACAGAGAAGGCGGAGTGGTGGACGGCATCCCCTTTAGGCCCATGCTCGAGCCGTGAGGGGACAGCAAACAGAAGCTCCCCTGCTGCCGCCCAACGCAGCCCTTCACAAAGCCCGAGCAGCCTGGGGAAGCCGAGTGGAGCTGGCTCGTCCTCCCCCGGGGCCTGGTCCGTCCCCCACCTGGAACTCCACGGCTCTCTTGCTGGCCAGGTCAGCCTTGTTGCCCGCGAGCGCGATGACGATGTTGGGGCTGGCCTGCCTCTGCAACTCCTTCACCCAGTTCTTGGCCCGTGCAAACGTATCCTGGGGAGACAGGGCCAGAGCGTCAACAGGACGGAGCAGGCATTCTGCCCAGGGCTGTTCACTGGAGAAGCTGGCGCTGGCAGAGCCGAGGTGTCTAAGATGTCATCACCCTGAAGATTCTGGCGAGACACCCCCAAACACCAGAGGAAATGTGCCCACCCCCCCATTCAGGAACAAAGGGTCGAGAAGCAAGGGAAAATCTTTACTGTGTTGGTGATGTCGTAGACCACGATGGCAGCCTGGGCCCCCCGATAGTACATGGGGGCCAGGCTGTGATACCGCTCCTGTCCAGCTGTGTCCCAGATCTCAAACTTGACTGTTGTGTCGTCCAAGCAGACGGTCTGTGTGAGGAAGGCCGCTGGAAGAGGGAGGGCAGTGTTACCAGGCGCAGAGGGGCCGAGGAGACACCCTCACGTACCTGCACTTAGAAGCCCGAAAACCCCCAACCCGGCGGCCAGAGAAGCCGAGCAAGGCAGGTGGAGCGGGCGCTTCTGTGAGTCGAGGGGGCTGGGGGTTGCACAGGCTTTTTACAGACCCAGCCAGGCAAGACTGGGAGGAGAAGGGAAGCCTGCTTGTACTTCAGCCATTTCAGGAGCCCTCTCTGAAGGACAGCGGCGAGGGGCAGGACAGGGAAAGTCTAGGAGAAGCCTGGTCCCAAGCACAAAAGGGTGGGCCCACGCTCCTCCTCCCCTCCCTCCCCTCAGAGAACAGTCCTAGCCCCTCCGTCTGCTCCAGCCCAGGGGCACGGCTGGCCTTCGGTGTCCTGAGGACACACTCTCACACACACTCAGCCACGCTGGGGGAGACTGAAGTACACGCCGTGCTACTGCCAGGTGGGGGCTGGGTGGCCGGCTTCCCGCTACCCCTGCCACCTCCAGGCACGCTGGCTAGCCGCCACCCTCGGCTTTGCCCTCGACTTTATTCCTGATTGGCTCGACCTTCAGGGAACACAGTGACCCCATCTCCGGCCTGAGGAGGCAGGGGAACACATGGCACTTGTGCACGTGCTTCAAAGGAGTCTCGCAGCTGGGGCTGGCAGGTGGGAGTCTCAGCAGAGGATCCCGACGGCTCTGTGCAGGAAGCCCGCTCTCCTGGTCGGCCCTCCCCCCTCCTCCCTGAGGGGCCTGGGGCACCGCCTCACTTCCCCTCTCCAGCTCCTGACTCGAGTGCTGAGGAGGCAGCAGAAGACTGCTGACACGGCCTACTTTGTTTCCAGCTGCCTGGAAACCTCCTGCCGACCAAGAGGGTAGAAAAAGGATGACTCAAGCCCAAGGTCGGCCCCAGCCCCTCGGGGTGTGTACTGGCCACTGAGGCAGGAGGCTGGGTCCAGACCCTCACGTGCTAAATGCTGACCACTGGGAAATCAATGACGGGCTCTGAGCTCAAGAAGGGGTAAAGCTCAGCTTCAGAAACACCAGCCCACTTACGAGGCCATTTCCCCATTCTGGAACGTGGGGGAGGCCGGGGTAGATGCACTGCCTGGTAGCGGTAAGAAGAACCCTCAGAGAGGCAGACGCAGCCTCTCCCTCCCCAGGCCAGTGGAAGGGTGTACCCGGGGCCACACAAAGAAATGAAGAGACGGAACCAGGAGAGGAAGGCAGTTTTCGAATCTCAGCTAATTCCTACTAGATGCTTGTTGGGACTCTGACATGGAGACCAGCTGCTGGGTTTGATTCCAGGGCCCAGATGAGGCAAGGTGCTGCTGCCCCAGGCATGCTTAGCCTCTGGGCAGTCAGCTTCCCTTCTCCTCCACGACACCAAGGCATTTCTTCCACTTCCCTGAGGCCACCCCCTCTCCCTCGGGCCCACTCACCTCCAATTGTGCTCTCCTGGTACTCGTGGAATTGACCCTTGACAAAGCGGAGGACGAGGCTGGATTTGCCCACTGCGGACTCCCCCAGCAGGACCAGCTTAAACTGACAGATCTTGTTCCCAGCAGCTGGTCCGTTGGGTCGTGCTGCACCTCCCCGACCCGCCATGGCCCGTCCCGCTGCAGTGGTGCCGGTGAGCGTGGGGGCGGGGGCCAGTGCTGTGCAAAGAGGCACTTAGTGGGGAGGGGCCTCCAACTGCAAGGGAGAAATCGGAAGTGCTGGGTTAGGCCAAAGACTGCCACCCAGTGAGCCCTCCCTAAACCACAGGTCACTGCCCCGCCCTGATGACCTGGCTGACTGCCTCCCCTCTCCCTAACCCCCTGCCCGGCTTCTCCACAAGTTAGGACACGAGCCCTAACTAGGCTGTACCGCACATCTCCTGGCCCTACAGCCGTCCGACAGTAAAGGGAAAAGTGGTCCCCCAACTCCAGGCTCACAGTTCTGGGCAAACACACTGACCTCCCATCCCCAGATATGTACATTCACATACAAATAAACACCCACAGGAGAGGAATGGGCATATGCCAGCCTGGTGACAGTTAAGTCAACAGGCAACACAGGGTACCAGAAAATGGCTCAGCGGACACTAGGATCTAGCTCAACAAACAGTTGACCTGCATGCGGTCTGGTAGCTCAGATCACAGCCTGCCTCTGTGCAAAGCCAGAGTGGGTGGTGAGGCCAACCAGGGAACGGGGAGTCCCGGTGGAAAGCTCCTCAGACAAGGTGCTCGGCCAACCTCCTGGGCACTCAGGGACCAGGGCCTGGCCAGGTGCAAGTCGTTATCAAAAGAGCTGTTTTGTCCTGCCATCTCCGGTCTCAGTGTGAGGCTGGAATCAAAGCCTTATTTCACTCCCTCATCCTGAGCCTCTTCCCCCCAGCGCTCTCGTTTTTGATGGGCCAGAAGTCTCACACACATTAAAAAACCAAACACACACCACAGCCAGCGAGCTCTGCCGGCAGTCAGACAGCTGCCAAAGCTCCCTTTTAAATAGAGACCTCAGTTCCATTCTCCACTGGCAGAGGCAGGGCTGAGGGAGGACGAGGGGGAGGTGTGGGAGGGCGGAGACAAACACGGGTACCAAGACCAAGACCTGCACACCCGGCAGCTGGTGTTCCTGCACTGACATCTTTTTTTTTTTTTTTTTTGCGGTACGTGGGCCTCTCCCGTTGCGGAGCACAGGCTCCGGACGCGCAGGCTCAGCGGCCATGGCTCACGGGCCCAGCCGCTCCGCGGCACGTGGGATCTTCCCGGACCGGGGCACGAACCCGTGTCCCCTGCATCGGCAGGCGGACTCTCAAACAGTGCACCACCAAGGAAGCCCCTGCACTGACATCTTAGTCACTCAGTCAGTGGTACCCTCGGAGGCGCCAACTTTTTTTTTTTTTTAAGTTTTGGAACTGCAAAGAAGGATGAGAAGGCTATCTCCAGAAGCCTCTAGAAGACTTACACTAAAAGGTATCAGAACGTACACAGAATGTTTGACAAACGAGCACTGTGAGTAGGTACTGTGTCCAAAGCACGCTGTGCGGCATTTGAACCTAAGCTGAGAAAAGGTTTGGATGAGAATGCCCTGTGCAGAATAGAGTCTATGCAGGAAGGGTCTTTGGAGCAAGACAGCCCTGACCTGCCCCGGAACGCAGGGAGCGCGTTCCCTGACAGTCAAAGGACGGGGTGTGAATGAAGAGGGGAACGTTTGTGGGAAGCAATGGTCTGTGCTCATGCGAGAAGCAGGCACAGAGGGCTTGCTTTGTGCAACCTCAAATCGTTTCTCCACGTCCAAGTTCTCCCAGCAACTCATTTAAAAAGTGAGCTTCAGGAAGAGTGATTCACTAACCGGGAACAACAGTTTCCTTTCTGGACGGCACTAAAGGAAAAGAGGTTTGCAGCGGGGGCCACCTATTCCCCAAGAGTACAAGGAAGGAAGCATGGGGGGGGGAATCTCAATTAGTGACAAGAAATGCCAGTTTTGAAATATTTTAGTTTAAGATGCTTTCTCTTTTCACCCCAGTCAGTGACATTGGCAAGATTCTACACTATGGCCCTTGAGGTGAGGGCCGTGCTTTTGGCTTCTTTGCTGCCTTCCTCTCTATGTTCTGGACAAACAGGGAATTCAAAGAGCGCTCACCAAATGAAATGATTTTCAGAGACAGATAACATTTACTGAACGCCTACACGACCATTATCTCCTTTAAGCTTTAAAACCACCTCCCATTTTTCAGATAAACAGCCTGCGCTCAGGTGTTAAATGCCCTGCTCAAGGCCACCCAGCACATGGTGACGGTGCCTGGACGCCAGCCATCCTCCCGGCTGTAGGAAGAATGGTGGAGGCAACGCCCACCCTCTGTGTTTGGTTTCGGGCTGCTGGGTGAACGAGAGACTCTTTCAGTGGCAGCAGCTTTGCTGGCCCAGCAAGGGCTGGCTCTGGCTGACAGTCACAGTGATCTTGTAGTCCCTGTGTATTCCTGCCACCAGTGGGAGGAGTCGCCCAAGGCCAGGCCAGGCAACAGCAATGATGGGAAACCACGATGGAATTACAGGTTGGTTATTGCCACGAATCCACGTGACACATAATCTTGGCCAGGCAACAGAGTGTGGCTGGGGCACTGGAGGAGGAGGTATGAATGAGTGGGGTGAGGGGAACAGAGGGGAAGACTGATTCCAAGAAAACCAAAGCAGCGGGGGCTGAGTGCCACTGGGGTAGGAGGTAACCAGCATCTACAAGTCAAGAAAGACAGAGGTAACATCTAAGTCTCGTCCCTATCAAACCAGTGGGTTTCCAAACCTGCCCAGACAGAATCTGATTTTTTAAACAAGCCAGAAGAGACAAATAACTTTCATGCAGTGGTTCTCAGTTCTCAACCGTGTCTGCACAACAATATCACCTGTGCAGCCAGCCCCTGGAGATCCGATGAAGGTTTGGAGAAGGGCCTGTGTCTGCATTTCTTAAGCGCTGTTGGGTGCTCCGCCTGGCGCAAATGGCCTGGTGACATGTTCTGCCTAGATGCTGGTCCTGCCCTCCACAGATACCTGAGCAGGCACACACAGCATTTTTTTATGGCCTGTTGCCTCGTGGTTTACCTGGACCCACTTAGTGATCACATGAGCGGAGGTCTTGAACCTTCCCAGACAATAAAGCACAGAGGAAGCTGATTGTGCCATGAAGGGCACATGGAGACATGGAGGTGCCTCAGACAGGCAAAGGCCACACTCTGAGCCCCAGGAAGCCCTATGCCCTCCCCTCCCAAGACTGGGAAATCAGAGACGGAGCCCCTGGCAGGTGGTAAAGGTGAATTCACTGAGCTTGCCTGCTGTCTGGGGGAGGCAAGCCCACTGTGGGAATCTTTCCTCCTGAACCAGCAGCTAGAATTACCCACAGGCACAGTCAAATGATGGAATTATAACCCAAAATGGCACAGTAAAAGTCTTCTGGTTTTTTAGTAATTTTTTTTTTTTTTTGGCCATACCACGTGGGTTGTAGGGATCTTTGTTCCCCGACCAGGGATCGAACCTGTGCCCCCTGCATTGGGAGCACGGAGCCTTAACCACTGGACCGCCAGGGAAGTCCCCAGTAAAAGCCTTCTTTCAGACCAAAATCCAATTCCCTTTAAGAGCTAAAGCTGTGGTCAAAGTTCCTTATAAGATACAGAATAGGCCAAAAATATATATATTTTTTTAAAAACCAGTTTCTCCAGCACCAGGAAAAACACACAAGTGGGATGAATTTCCTCCTGGATATTTTCATGAAGCTGCTGAAATGGGTAGAGCAGCACCTCGAGGGCCCCTCCTTGCCGTAACCCCCTCCGCCACGCTCCAAATCAGAAACCTGGTTTCTTCAGAGGCCACGAGAACAAGCACCACTCCCAACCTCACGTCTTCACGGGAAACGGGAGAGAATTCGAGGACGGGGGCATCCTACACCTTTCCCCATGGGGCACATGAAAGGGCAGAAGGGATCGGAGCTCCTAAACACTCTGGCCCGTGAACAGGCATAATGGGCACACACCCAGCCCATCCTGGGGCCAAGCGGGGAGAGAAAGAGGAAAGAAGAGCGGGACGCTGCTCTTCCTTGCTCTGGACACTGTAGGTCAGTGGGTCTCAAAACTTTTCTTCATCAGAATCACCCGGGGCGTTTAGAAAATAAGCCTGACCAACTGAATCTAGAATCTCTAGAGGTGCAGTCCAGAAATCAACATTTTTAAAACAAGTTCCCCAGGAATTCCCTGGTGGTCCAGTGGTTAGGACTGGGTGCTTTCACTGCTGGGGGCCCGGGTCCAATCCCTGGTCAGGGAACTAAGATCCCACAAGCCATGCGGCGTGGCCAAAAAAATAAAATAATAAAACCAAATAATCCCCAAGTGATTCTAGGAGGCTGATTTAAGCCCAAGAGCTGCAGTTGACACAGGAAGGAGGGAGGAATGTGAGAAAGGCGGCCCCCAGATGGGTACCGTGGACAATACAGGTGGATCAGGCTGGCGGTGAAGACTGGTTCCTGGCTTTATTCAACACCTGAAGCCTTCTCCAAGATGCGAGATCCTGCTGGAATGTTGCCCCTCTCCCCAGCCTCCACTCGAAATGTTCACCTTTCTCTTCTCTAATCCATGAAGTCACCCACTTCGTACTCTTTGTCCTTCTGGTAAAGAGTGAGCAATTCCAGCTGGTGGGTGTCTCTCTCGTGCTTCCTGTTTGCTTCGGAGACTTCCTCTAGCTGAGAGTCCCGGCACAGCTTGGATAGTGAGCAGATTAAGGAAACCAACCAGATTTTGTTTTGGCCAGAGGCTGGTCTGCTCTAGACTTGCTCACTCAAGGTTAGCCTGGGGCCCCCTGGGACCAGGACAGGGAGAGGAGTGGGGAGGGCGTGGTGCAGAGAACCCAGCTAGCCCGCCCAGGGCCCCTGGAGGCGGTTCTGGCCGGTGACTCTTCAGCTACACTTTACTCTGGATAAAAGCATTCCTGAATATTTAACACCCTGAGAGTTGGGCAAGAGGACATCAGAAGCAACCTGTTAGCTTAAAGAGAATAAATGAAAAAATCAGGGGACACGGGAGAGGTAATTAGGTTCAAAAGCTAAGGTAGAAGACATTAAAACGCTCAGAACAGCAGGGGAGATGATTTACCCGTAGACTCAAGAACACAGCTCATCCTCAAAGGGAAAACCACCACCACTGGCACCCAGGACCACAGGGCAGACTCACAGCAGGACTACGCAGGCCTCGAGCTGGTTGCAGAGACAGAGGAAAGAAGAATCTGACGCAACACAAGCCAAGAGCCCCATGAGGTCCCCACGCTCCTTCCTAGCACAACTAGCAGTCAGGACGTGGGAGGCTGAACTGGGTTTGGTTAAAGCCTGGCTCCACCATTTATTAGTTGAGTGACCTTGGCCAAGGCAGATGAGTGACCGCTGTCAGCTTCAGTCCCTTATCTATAAAATGGTATTACTTAATACCAGTCACACAGAGTTGTTAAATGAAACAACACATGGTGTGCATGGTACAGTACCCTCCTGAAGGTGAGGTTCTAACGAACGGCAGGGTTGTTATACTACTAAGAGCCTAACTAAGTAGCTTTGACTCACTGGTTGTCAAAGCTCAAAACTCCTCTTCATAATTACCAGAGAAGGAGATGGAGGTGAGGCAAGGTGACCTGCCCAGGGTCACAGCCAGGTGGTGGCAGAGCCCGAGCCCAGGACTCATAACTCCAGAAAGGCTCCAACCCAAGAATATTAATAACGTCATCACATCCACTAAGAATAATGGGGCCACCACCTTCTGTCTATGCTTTAATAAAATATGGCTTTTAACTATGGGAAAAGGAGTTTGTATCAAATTTAAAAAACACGCTGCTGGATGGAAAAGTTCTATATCTTGATTTGGGAAGTAGATACATGGATGTCTACAAATGTAAAAATGCACTTAAGATTTGTAAGCTTCGGGACTTCCCTGGTGGCACAGTGGTTAAGAATCCACCTGCCAATGCAGGGGACACGGGTTCGAGCCCTGGTCTGGGAAGATCCCACATGCCGCGGGGCAACTAAGCCCGTGAGCCACAACTACAGAGGCTGCACTCTAGAGCCTGCGAGCCACAACTACTGAAGCCCGTGCACGCCTAGAGTCCGTGCTATACAACAAGAGAAGCCACTGCAGTGAGAAGCCCGCACACCGCAAGGAAGAGTAGCCCCTGCTCACCACAACTAGAGAAAGCCTGCACGCAGCAACAAAGACCCAACACAGCCAAAAATAAATAAATACATTTATTAAAAAAAAAAAAAGATTTGTAAGCTTCACTGTATGTAAGTTACATGTCAATAAAAACGTTAAAAATGCTGCTGGTATAGAATTTTGCATACAGCAATGGAAAATTAAAGCTTAGAAATATGATACCAATCTAGCTCCCCTGTACATAAAATATTTTCTGTCTTAGTATAAAAAAATTCAGAGTAAAGACTATGAAAAAGGGGTTTCCCTGGTGGCGCAGTGGTCAAGAATCCACCTGCCAATGCAGGAGACACGGGTTCGAGCCCTGGTCCAGGAAGATCCCACATGCCGCGGAGCAACTAAGCCAGTGCGCCACAACTACTTAAGCCTGCGCTCTAGAGCCTGCGAGCCACAACTACTGAGCCCGTGTGCCGCAACTACTGAAGCCCTCGCGCCTGGAGCCCGTGCTCTGCAACAAGAGAAGCCACTGCAATGAGAAGCCCGTGCACCGCAACAAAGAGTAGCCCCCGCTCGCCGCAACTAGAGGAAGCCCACGCGCAGCAACAAAGACCCCAAGCAGTCATAAATAAATTAAAAAAAAAAAAAAAAGACTATGAAAAAGATGCTGTCTGAATTAGAAGAGGGCCAAAAGAGAACAAAGATACCCAAACAAATAAGGGGCAAGATAGCAGGATTCACCATAAACAAATGTGCCTGCTGCATACATATTAAGAATATATTTATTGTTTGTACTTAACTGTGAGCTAAAGAATTTTAAAGTTGTTTAAAGCTTCACGATAGTAAAAAGAGAAGCTGACGCTTGTCTTTTCAGCAGGGAGAAAGAGGTTATGATGGTGTGATGCTCTGCACTCCCCAACCAGTCCAGAGCATATCTGCAGAGGGAAAAGGGGTTTAGGGGTGGAATCAAAGAGAGGGGTGTCTTCCCTGTGTGACCAGGACTATGGAATTGCCACACAGAGAGCCTGTCTCTCACCTGGAGCGTGTCACAGAAGAAGCTGGGCCCTGGAAGCCAGAAGCTTAACGGTGCAGGTTGAGATTCGGGGAGATGCTGACAGGGTGTGTCAGGCCAGGGCTGTAGCCTCTTCCCACCAGTGAGTAGGGGGCTTAGGGGAGATGGCAGCAGGAGAGGAAGGGTATGTATGCTGCCTTTACAGAGCCACAGCAAGACAACTCCCTTTCCAGGGGGAAGGGAGGGAAATCATCCCAGAGGGGGACTGAGAGTGAGAGGGGGCCCCCACCGCTGGGGCACGCCCTGAAATCTGCCCCAGCCCGCCCAACTCCCTTAACTGGGAGCAGTTTCACTTCACTCCCCTTTCAACAGTAAGACTCTACTGGGGCTGAGTGCCTAGACTCCTGCACCACAGTGACGCCTGTGAGCACGGAGTCCATGAACTCCACCAACACCTGCAAAAGGGGCCAGTGTGCAGGGGCACCAAGAGGCTTAAACCCTGGATACGCATGACCGAGTGGTCCTTGCCCGGTGTCCGGGCTGAACCTGGAACTGTGCCAGGAGCAGCCAGCCAGAGCACAGCTGCCCCTGCAGCCCTCTCCCTTGTCGGGAAGACCGGCTGTGTCGCTCAGCATAGATGCCAGGCCGAGTTGGGTGGAAGCCACTCTTGAGGACAGACCCCCAGCCTCCCATGGCCCTGCCCCAGCAAGAGCACCAAGAAATCCTTCTCCGATCTCCAAGCTGCTTTCTCAGCTCTCAACCACAGACGGGCTCCCTGGAGAGGAGGAGAAGCAGAGTCAGCACTAACTTTCAGGCCCAGGATGAAAACCTCCAGTCCCTCTCTTCCTGTGCCCATGGGGAGGAAGGCTGCTGGTGGGGGCAGGGGCTTATCTACAGGGATCTGCTGACACAGCCTGGCTGTTGTGGCTGCCCATACCATCTGTGGAAGGGCCCCGGGATTCAGGGGCAGCTCTAGGGTTCTCATTCACGGTCCCTGCTGGCCACAGAGGAGCCAGGCGCTTGGGTGGTGGGGTCATGGGGAAAGCCAGCCAGACAGCGGTCTGCCTACAGCTGCACCAGGCAAGGCTCGTGCTGCCTACTGATTCGAAGAGGCACCGGGGGTCTCGCGGCCCCACGAGTGCTACTCCTAAGAGACTATCTCCCTAAGAGGGCCTGGCCTCCGTCTCAGCACACCTCAGCCAGCAAGGCTGTGGCAGACTCTCCAGGCCCATGCAGGGCAGCTCTCTAAGAAGCCTCAAGCGAAAGCCCAATTTGAAGTTTGGCACTTTCGGTGGCACAAACCCACACACGCATCCAGCTACAGGGTACGGGGTACGGGGTGCGTGGGGAATGGGACCAAGGCTGTGTGGTGGCTCACCTCCCCTCCACCGCCCCAGCTCTTCACCTGCTGGTGCCAGGTAGAACACAAAGATAGCTGGACAAGGCTCAGCTTCTTCCCTGGCCACAACATATACCTGCCACGGCCCCAGGATGGAGCACAGGTCATGCGGAAGCCAGTCAGGACAGCTGTAGGAGACCAGCTGACCCACAAGCCTCACCATTACTCTGTGTTTGAGCTGTTTATGCTCATGCAGTTACTATTTCCCCAGACGGTGCTAACTGGGATCTCAACAATACAGGGCCCATTGATCCCTCTGTCTTGGGAAGGTCTCTGCAGGGGCCAGGAGTACCTGCCTGAACAGCTGCTGCCCCAGGCCCAGAAAGACTCCAAGAACCTCTGCTGAAAGTCAGGATCATCAGCAACACCTGTTGATCGAGCTACTCATGCCAACAACCGACACCTCTCACAAACCCTTCCTGTCTTTACAAAAAAACAGAAAGTCAGTTTAAGTTACCACCCTCTTTGTTTTGCCCTCAGCTCCTAAACAGAGAGCAGAGGGCAGAGGTCATGCTTCAGAGGCAAGCAGGGGAAAAGAGAGTCAGGTATCAGATCTGGCAAAACCAAATTCCTCCTGCTCAGACACCACACACGCTATGGTCAGAGGCTGCCCAACCAACGAGAAACAAGGTCAAAGTTCCTGCTGTGGGATCTGAGGGATGATGGCTGCTCTCAGGAGCCCTGGTGCCAAAGAACAATATTTTAGGCTGATTTTTTATTTCTTGAATTTTTTTCTTTGTTTTTTTTTTTTTGTTACGCGGGCCTCTCACTGTTGTGGCCTCTCCCGTTGCGGAGCACAGGCTCCAGACGCGCAGGCTCAGCGGCCGTGGCTCACGGGCCCATCCGCTCCGCGGCACGTGGGATCCTCCCGGACTGGGGCACGAACCCGTGTCCCCTGCATTGGCAGGCGGGACTCTCAACCACTGCGCCACCGGGGAAGGCCTCTTTCTTAAATTTTTGTCGAACAAAATGTAGAAGGGTGAAGTGAAGAAATCAGGCAATGAATGGGTCTCAACCGGTTTCAATGAATGAATCACACTTCTACTTCACAGCCCCAAATTTTCATGACTGTTGCGGGTGGCAAGAGGTTGGACAACTTGGGGGCTTGAGGGTTGGGAGTGAGAAAGTGAGAGAAGCTAAGGGCATGTTGCAGATGAAACGATCATGCTACAAAATTCGCAAAGGCAGACTATGGGTTTCCCTTTAACAGCACATAACATCAAACCTGACACACAGTGGGTGTTCATAAATGTGGTGAACCGAGCCTGCGATGTAGGTACAGCCCGGTTAGGTCTGGCAAGTGAACAGGACAGCTGAAGGCTTCAATACACATCCATCTGCCAGACAGTTTGGATCCCCTAACAGAGCCATAGCCCAGTGAAGGAGACACCTCGCCACCCCAGACAGGACCTCTTAGGTTCCTTCTACACAGAGGTGAAGAGCACGAGTGCTGGAGTCAAACTTCAGTTCAAGTCCTGGAGCCACCACTTCCTAGGGTGACTCTGTGTTGTGTCACTAAACCCATCTCCTCCCGTGTAAAATAGAGAGATTAGCATCACCCATCTCCCAGGGCTGCTGGGTAAAGGATGCACCGAAGACTCTCAGCAAAGGGCCTGCCTGGCTCAGAGCAAGCTCTCGATAAATAAATGTTCGCGGCGGGGAAGTCCCTATGAAGTGGCGTCCTCGAGTAAACGTTCAAACACTATTTATTCACATATTGCTTTTGCTTCCAGTTTCCCTGAACCCCATTCCTCAGTGCCCCTCATCTGGAGAGAATGCTGAGTAGGACAACAGCTCTAGTCTGAATATTTTTGTCCCTCTCCCAAATGCCTATGTTGAAATCCTAATCCCCACTGTGATGGTATTTGGAGGTGGAACCTTTGGGAGGTGAGGCCATAAGGGCAGAGCTCTCATGACTGGAATTAGTGCCCTTTTAAAAGAGAATCCCAGAGCGCCCTTGCCCCTTTCATCATGTGAGGACACAGCAAGAAGTTGGCAATCTGCAACCCGGAAGAGGGCTTCCACCAGAACCCAACCATGCTGGCCCCCTGATCCTGGACTTCCAGCCTCCAGAACTGTGAGAAATAAATTTCCTTGTTTATAAGCCACCCAGTCTGTTGTAATTTTGTATAGCAGCCCAAACAGACTAAGACAACAACTTTCACCAGTGCCCTAGAAAAAGGAGCAGCTCACAGCTGATGTCCTATGTCCTGTCAACAACCAGAACCTTCTATTCTCTAGAGACTGGCTTCCAAAGCCACAAGAATGGAGGGTGGGGACGACCACCACTAACCAAAAAATATCAACAGTGAGTTAAAGCCCCTAACCAGGCAAATCATGAACTCTTAAAAAAAAAAAAACACAAAAAAACCCTACAACACAAAACATCTTAAAGCCCAATGCCATTCCTTCCATTTCAAAGCCTCTTTCAGGAAAGGGAAGAAGGAGTTCAGTGGTGGAGAGGGGGAGGGGACAGGACTAGGACAGCTGACAAAGACACCCGAGTTCCTTTTAAAAAACAGGCTGCAAATGCTAGAGGTTTGGAAATTGGTGTCATTAATCACCACAGCCTTTGGAGCCGCTCGGAGAGCAATTTGATGACTAGGAGAGCAGCCAGGGTTAGGGAGGCCACCCACACCCTCCCCCACGCCCTCCCCCACGCCTGGGATGCTTCTGACAGAGCCACCTGAAGGGGACACACACGGAGCTATGAATAGAAGGCAAGAGGCTTGTAAACCAACTCCTGTTAAGATCCCAAGTTAGTGTTTCCAGCAGGGCTCAAGTTACACATCTTCATAAGGATGACAGTACAACAGGAGGATTTAAGCTATTCAATGATTCAGGATCACAGCTCAAAGTGACAGCCTGCCCTGAGCCTGCCTGGAGCCACAAACCCTGCATGAACCCTCCCAAAGGGGAGGTCCATTTTTGAATGGCAGCAAAAGAACGCTGGCCCAGACCACATGGACTCGCCTACCAGACCTGGAAGGTTTAGCTGGAGAACTTAGCACCTGAAATACTGAATGATTATGTACCTCACCTTCCCAACTGGATAGTAAACTCCAGAGTAAATACCAAATCCGACCATTTTTGGATCAGTGAAAAAGCATGAGGCAGGGGTGGCAGAAGTGTGGAGAAGCAACGGCCTGCCATTGGGGTCAGCTCCCAGGAGTCTCCAGGGGTGGATTCCCCAGGCGCAGCTCCACCTCACCTACCTCTGGAGGCCTTGGCGACTACAACTAACCATCAAGAGGAGAAATAAAGTAACTCCAACCACAAAACTCCACATCAACATAACTGAGAGGAAGCGTTTGCTAAAAAGGGAGTGGCCTTGGAGAGCCAGCTGATTCCAGGACCAGGGCAGGAAATACACAAGGTAAGCCTGGAGCATCTTGTAGTGCCCAAAAGTAAGGAAGTGCTAACAAAAATGAAAACGAAAAAAACCCCAAGATGATGGGGGTAGGTCAAAGGGAGCTGAAAAAGCTCCCAATGACCGAAGTTGGAACAATTTGAACAATAAAATGAAGTAGTCCTGGATTATAAACCAAAGTGTAAAATAAATGCCCACGAGTTCATAGTGATATAAATAATTGAATATATAAATGGGGGAGGATAGACAGATCTTTTGTGTACAAGAACTCCAAGTAATTCACGTAGATACCCTGCCCTGGAGGAGAGGAGCCTAACTCCCCACCCCTCAAGTGTGGGCTACACAGAGGGACTGCCTTCCAAGGAGGACAGCACAAAAAGGGGGAGGGGAGACAGTAGAGAAGCCTGACAAACATCGCCTCAGGACTCCCCTGGTGGTCCGGTGGTTAAGAATCCATCTGCCAATGCCAGGGACACGGGTTCGAGCCCTGGTCCGGGAAGATCCCACATACGGCGGGGCAACTAAGCACGTGTGCCACAGCTACTGAAGCCCGTGCACCTAGAGCCCGTGCTCCGTAACAAGAGAAGCCACCGCATTGAGAAGCCCACGCACCGCAATGAAGACCCAGCGCAGTCAAAAAAAAAAAAAAAAGAAAAAATCGCCTCAGCCGGGTGACCAAAGCTGACGCTGACAGTGCTAAGTCACGTTGATTGGACACACCCTTGATATGATGTGGTGAGAATGGCACTGAGGTCTTCCTCCCGCAAACCCATAGCCCCAGCGTAACCGTGAGAAAAACGTTAGACAAATCCCAATTGAGAAACACGCTATAAAGTACCTGACTCCTCAATACTCCTCAGAACTCTCAAGGTCGTCAACATCAAGGAGAGCCTAAGGAACCGTCACAGCCAAGAGGAGCCGAAGGAGACATGACTAAAGGTAAGACTAACTAAAAGGTAACGTGGTGTCCTGGATGGGATCCTGGAACGGAAAAAGGACGCTAGATAAAAACTAAGGAAATGTGAATAAAGTATAATAAAATATAATAAAGTATAAGTTGGTTAATAATAATGTATCATAACTGGTTCATTAATTGCAACAAATGTACAATATAATGTAAGATGTTAATCACAGTGGAAACCAGGTGTGGAGGTTTGGGAGAAAACTCTACCTTTGCAATTCTTCTGCTGGCACCCCCTTTGTTAGGCCCACCCTTATTCAAGAATGAGCCTTGTGCAGATATGCGAAGGAGCACCCAGGGCCCAGAGCTGAGTTCACTTCCATAGACCCTTGCCCAGCCCTGACCTGGGGTCGGTGCTGCCAAACCACACACAGCTGTGGGGGCACACTGACCAGGTACACGTATGCTGGAAGGGGGTCAGCACACCGTGGGTGGCCAAAGCCATGCTGCCTTTCCTGATGAAACTGTGCCGGACAGAGAGCTCTACCCTCTGGAAATTTAGTTTGTGACCTGTCTCCACCCCCTATATCATCTGTACTGTAGCGTTCATCCTGTTTACCTGTCCGCTCTCTTATCTATGAGCAACTCTGTGGAGGATGGACGAAGAAATGGCTCAGACTTTGGGATCGGAGGGACGTGAGCGTGAATCTCAGGTTCACCACATCTGTGCTGTGTATGTTAGAGGAAACGGGCAGGCGTTTGCTTCAAGGGGAGGTTTGAATGTCTGCCCTTTCCTTGGACAACCATAGCCTACTATGCTGGGTGTCACAGTGGGACTGGACACAGAGATAAAACAGGACACGATCGGCGCCCCCACAGGGCTCACACACTAGACAAGGAGGCAGACAAGGAGCAATGAGAGGAAAGTACAGGGAAGAGAAAAGCCCTCAGCCTCCTTCAAGGGAGGGGAGGCTTCACAGAGGAAGTGATGTTCCAACTGCGCTTTGAGAGAAAAGCTGGGAGATGCTGCTCCCAGGCAGGAGGTGGAGAAGGCCCTTCCGTGCAAAGGGAAGAGCACGCAGTTAGCCCAGAGACAGGGTGAGGAGGGATCCGAGCACAGACTTTCTCCCCCTGCTCCGCCACTCACTATGGAGTCCCCACCATAACCTGGGGACTGAACGCAGTACCTTCCTCCTGGGCCTGTTGCGAGGATCAAAGGAGAGTGCCTGGCACATCGGAAGCAAAACTCAAAAAGTTTAGCTTTTATTTGCATTATTGTTCCTATATACAAGAGATGGGGATGTTTACTCTGAAAACTAATCTTTTATAGAACCAAGCTATTAATGCAGAGAACTCCTTAAGAAATACTCCAATTCTCCCCTGCCAAGGCTCTTGAAAGCACTATTACCTGGGTTGGGGGACATCCTAGTTTACAAATTCTACCTGAAATGGCCCCAACAAAAGTATCCCGACTCAAGTTGGGGGAGAGAAAATGCAAACTTCCAGGAATCTGGGAATCGAACCCAAAGCAGCCTGCTGCAATCAAAATATTGTCCTCAAGTTTCCTGTTTTAGCTTAAATACATGCAAACTTTGCATTCCAATCTATAATAGATCCAGGATTGTTTTGGTATAAAAATGTTGAAAACTGAGTAAGACTGAAGTGCCTAGAAGATGCAAAGATGTGTGGCTCTGAGTACCCACTGGGTCTGAGAACCCCAGCGGGAGGCGCACAGTCATGGTCTTAGCATTCTCTTCAGTAAAATGGGAATAGAACCCACAACAGTTCTGTTTACCATCTGTGGAACAAGACAGTATGGGAACCATCCATCAAACCACCGAGCATCACAGTGAAAACTGGTAGAAACGTTGAATCAGAATCCTAGGGATGAATTATGATGTACCTTCAAAACTCCATGGACCTCGTGATTATCTATCCTGTACCAGGGAATGGACTAGCTTTACCCTTTGTTTCTAATTCAGCAAGATATTTTGTATCTCCATTTCACTGGAAGAAAGAGAGGTTCAGAGAGGTCAAGTAACAAGCCCAAGGCCACGCAACTGGTAAATGAGGGAGTCCAGATGACAACTCAGGCCTGGTTGACTCTAAGGCTCTCGTGCCTTCCACCCCACCACACCGCCTCTGTTTACCAGGCAAGGGTTAGAAGAAGAAGGGTCTAAGAAGTACTTGGTTGGTGGGGCTGAATTTAAATTTCTGACCTTACTCTGTGTTTCCATGTAAATTCTAGTGAAAGGAGCACCTGGTAGATAGCCACATTCTTCCCACTAGAAGCAGTAGGCAGCACCAGAGGAGAATCGTGGGGGCTAAGCAGAGGCCAGCTCCACCAGTTCCCTGTGCCCTTCACCCTGCCCAGAGGGACCCCTGAGTCCACTCACTTTTACTTTCATTTTCTAGCCATCCTGACTTTCCGTTTCCCCAGAAATTAATGGCATGCAGATGTGAGCAAACTCTCAGGCCCTGAAGAGTGCTGACTTGGGACTCATAACTGCCATGGTCCCCAGAGGCAGGGGAGAAAGAAGACAGGAGGGCGGGGTAGGGCTGGGGAAGAATGCCGGAAGCAGAGGAGGAGTGCCCCTGATAAGGATGCGAAAGAATCTGCACCTGGGCCACCGCTTGCGCACCCGCATGTCCATTCCTTCCACAAACAGACCAAAGGACGACCCGCTGTTAGGGAAGATGAGGCACATCTAATCCCAAGACCCAGCTCTACCATTTTCTAACTGTGTGATCTAAGACAAACTACTTAAATTCCTTCAGCAGCATCTCTAAAGTGGAGATACAATTCCCACAATCTCCCAGGAACACATGTGAGGAACACATGTGAAAAGAGCTTGGCAACTTTAGACTGATTTATAAAAATCAGTTGTTACCACCCTTCTATAGTATAAAGGCAGGAAAAGACCCACTGGCTGTTAAGAGGCAAGCAGGAGAGGAAGGGCATCAGAGGGGAGGGGCTTCTGTCCCACACACAGCCCTCCCTCTCTGCCAAGCAGTGTCAGATCTCTGCTTGGACTCTATAATCTGTGCATGCCAGAAGTGGCCACCTAACCAGTCAGGGCACTGGCGCCTTCCTGTCTCACTGAAAGGGAGAGCTTCTCCTTCAAAAGCTTGCTTTAGAATTAGAGCTGGGAGATCAAGTCCAGACAAAGAAGGTCCCCTCGGAAGGCTGGCCAGCCTCATCCTGGGACTCCCAAAGAGTTCCAGAAACTACAGCCCACTACTGAGGAGGTAAGTTTGGTCAGAGACCAATGGCCGGTGAGTAGGGGCACAGACTGACCAGATTAGAGAAACCAGGTTGGCCATAGAAGTCTCCAACAACCCTCCAAAGAAGTCCACAGAGAGAGAGCTTGTGGTTCTACTGCTGACTCTGACAAGAAACTTTTTTTGTTGTTCCATAAAAAATGAAAGGAGTGCATCCCAGGCCTAGCTCAAAAGTTTGCAGGAGTCAGACACTGGTGATTGTCCAGAGGAGGTCAAAAAGCTCTCAAGACGAAACAACTTTAACACTTATAAGTAGCATCCAAGGGCAGTAAAGATGGCCCAGAACACTGAAGGGATACAGAAATTCCCAAAGACTGCATGGCCTTCCCTCCCTTCCTCCACTGTAGATAGCAAGGGTCAGTCATGGCCTCAGAGTCAGGCTGCTCTCATTAAGGTGCGGTCTCTGGCCTGTACTTTGGCCACATAACAGAGAACCTCCCAGCTTGGTCTGAGACAGCAGCCATTTCACACACCTAAGTCCCAAGTAAGGGACAAGGATCAGATGTCAGTACCGGCTGTCTCTCGGAAAAGGTGGGGAGCATCAGCACTTTGTGGCATGTGTGGGAATTCCTTGGGCTACAAAAATTTGCACATTAAGGACCCAGAGGTGCCACCACAGTGGCATCAAGTTAATCCCCTGCAATCTACAACTTACTTGATCAAGCCCAGAAGGGAATGGAGATAGACCCTAGGACTAAAAGTGGTGTGACCTGTTGATCAGGGAGGTGAGCATGTGTGTTTAGGGTGGGAAAGAGATAGCCCAGGACTCTTCAGTTCCAGACTCCTTATTTTTGGTCTTTTTTCTCTTCTCTAAGGACCAACAGACAGCAGTCCCAAGAGGAGCAGTCCCTCTGAGGCAGCCTGGAACCACTCACGGGCTCTGGGAGGACAGGGCTGAGACTCCAGCAAGGGGGGAGGAGGAGGGGAGAGAGATGATAATGAACGAGCAGATCCACCCTGATCTATGTGATCTGTAGCTAGGATTGAGCAAACCTCAGCTAAATTGTTCAGAGGCAGGAAGAGCCAGAGATACACTCAGAGAACGACACAACACAACCAGAGGACAGGGCTGGGGGCTCAGGGGGCAAGGCACGGAGAAGACAGCTCATTCCTAAAGAGTGACCCAGACTTTAAACTCTGCTGAGATCCTGGGTGGCTCTCTGGCTTGAGGAAAGAGAGGAAGTTAAGGAGTTGTGGGAGCCGTCTAGGCCAGGACCCCCCCACCCCACCCCGCCCCAGCCCCAGGAAATCGAGATAAAATTCCTCTAGGGCTGGAGCGACAACTGTTTTTGTGGGACGGGGCGGGGTGGGGAGACGGGCTGGGGACAAGAGAGGCGACAGACAACACTCCTGGCTACCTCTAAAAGAGAAGAGGGACAGGCTCCTTCACACCTGACAAAGATTCCTCCAATTCTGGGAGCAGAGGGAGAGGAACTTAGGGTCTCTCCCTCCCACAACCGGACCGGGACAGGCCAGAGGAGAGCCATAGGAGTTTCCCAAGGCTCACGAAGGGCAGGGAAGGGAAGGAAAGAAAAGATCTCCCCCGCTTTGGCTCGACGCCTGGGGAGCCCCTTAAGAGGGGGCTACGGGTCGGGGGAGGGGTCAGTATCCTCCTAAGCCAGGGTTGGGCGGGAGGAAGGGCCGCCCCGGAGAGGCTTCAACACGAACGAGACACTGCGTCCCAGGACAGGCACACTCACGGCGGCTCCGGGGCGGCGGCGTTACTTGGGGCCGGGGCTCGGACAGTCTCCGCTCCTCTCCCCCCAGCGGTGTCCCAGGCTCCGGCCTCCACTTCCGCCTTTCAGCTGCTCCGGATCCGGATCTCCACCTCCAATCCGCCCCTCAATACTCCCAGGCGACTGACAGGGCGGAGAGACCAATGGGAGGCACTCTTGGCCGACTCACAGGCGGTCCCGGCGTGGGGTGCGGGAGAGGCGGGAGAGCGCGCGCGAAGGACGGCGGGACTTGTAGTTCGCAGCGTTGGGAGGAGCCGGTGGCCGCCTGGGATTTAGGCTTAGGGTGGAGCCGGCGGCCGGCTAGGCGGAGCCCGGCCGGGAACTCTTTAAGGCCGGGCCTGCCGACCGCGTCATTACGGATTCCAGGCGCCCCGAGGGGAGGCGTTTGGCGGAGCGTTGCAAGAGTGCAGAAGGCTGTGTGTGCAGAATTGGGAAAGGAAAAACATGGTGTGAATGAATATGCACGTAAGGCCGCGTGGACCAGCCCTAAGCACTCGCTAACGCGGAGAAGCCCCTGTCCAAGCTTTCGGGCCAAGTCAGTTCTGGGAACCCGACTGTTGGGGACATTCTGAGATGAGAAAGATGATGGAAGCGCTATAGAAAGGGCTCTCTGGAGGCTACTGGGTGGGATCACAGGGAGAGCTCTTGCTACTGCCCAGCCGTAAACCGGGACCCTCCGCCTTTGGCTCAACCCCAACCTCCGCCCCTGCCCCTGCCTCTCTCCATCCACAACCAGAACCGGCCCTTGTCTCTGATGCCAAACACTGAGTCAGACCACTTCTGCCTTGTCGCTCCCCATACATCCATAAATGCAGATTGGAACCACTTCTGTTTGTCCCCACTTTGCCCTTCCTATGGATCAGGACTATTTCTATTTTTTCTGCTCCCCTCAGTATGGATTAAGACCACTTCTGCTTCTGCCCGCCCCCGACCCCCCAACACAGACCAGCATCTCCTCTGCTTCTGCATCCCACCCCCAGGGACACTACTCGGAACCTGTATGGAATCAAAGCTAACCCTATAGACAGCTGTGGGCCTTGTTGCTATGACGCCAGCCAACACCCATCATACTCTGGAGCCTGAGCTGGAGAATCGACCTGGCAACCTGTCTGGGACAACCTGCCACAATGCTGCCCACATCTGGTCACCAGGGTGCCTCTTTCTAACATCCGTAACACCCACCCCTGCAGTGATCATCAGAGAAGTGAAAGCTAAAAAAGAAGAGAGACCTTAGGAGAGCAAAGGGGATGGGGCAGAGCGGGATTCCTAGCAGGTTCTTGGCTGGTGACAAGGGCTTCCTCCAGACCCTGCTGTACCTAGCTTGCAACAGGTAGAGGATCGGTTAATGCAGGATTGGTGGGGAGTCCCATGGGCCACCTTTCCAGGACTGGAGGTGGACCTGAGTCAGGGCCCTTCCCACATACCGTGTCTGAATCTGTGGCTTTGACCAGGTTGGGGGGAGGGTGGGTGTAACGGGCCCATAGTGACTCATTAAGGTTTCTGCCTCATCTCTGGGGCCTCTGGTGGCGTGAACATGGTGCCAAGTGGATTGGTTGGCACCGTTGCCCTCCTAGAGACAGCAACAGGGCCCTGGGGTACTGTGGGGGAGTGACTATTGTGTAGGTTCCTCCAAAGCCCTGGGGCTATCAGACCAACCTCCAGAAACAGCCAGAGCCAGAAACTACAAAAATAAAGAGTTTATTTCCTATCCAAAAGTGAGCCCAGGGTGTTGGGTGGTAAAGGAGAGCTGGAGACCGGGGTGAATTTTCAAGAAGTCAGAGCCCTGAGTGAGACCATATTGGAAGGGGGAGAACAGGCGCGGCTGAGGTCTGGGGGTGGGGGAGGGGGAGGAGTGCTGCTGGGACTGTTGCAGGTTGCTGGCAGCAGAAGACCACTCTCAGTGTCGGCCTGCAGAGAGACAGAAGCAAAGATGTTGACGGGCCCAGGCCCAGGGGCAGAAATAGACATTACTGGGCCCCAAAGGCACCCACTGGGGTAAAGGAACCTGGGAGCACACTCTAAGGCAGGGACTGCAAACTGAGATACCCATAGAGACCAGATAAAGAATTCAAAAGAGGGAAGCTAGCTGGGTGTCAGGAGATGATCAAGGAATGTGGGGACTGCAAAGAAGTGGAGAGCGCAGGTCTCTTCCAAAGAGGACAGTGGCCACCCGACACCAGCTGATTATTACCAGGTGCGGCGTTGGCCCAGGGTCGCCAGATCTCCCGAATTCGCTTAGAGAAGCTGGAATATCTGGATTTCTATGTGAACTCTCCTGATTTTCAGCGTGACAACTCATTCATATTTTGAAAAAAATGCTGTGAGTCAAAGAATACATATCTGGGGTCATTGGTTCATTTCCTATGTGAGCTGTGGGGTAAGGTGAGCCCCTCCAGCTTGCACTGATGGTGGGAGGCCTAAGAAGTCTTGGGTTACTCAAATGTCAGCCAGGGGACTTCCCTGGTGGTCCAGTGGTTAGGACTGGGAGTTTTCACTGCTGAGGGCCCGGGGTTCGATCCCTGGTTGGGGAACTAAGGTCCCACAAGCCGCACGGCGCAGCAAAAAAAAAAAAAAAAAAAAAAAAAAAAATGCCAGCCAGGATCTCAAACCTATCCCTCTGGAAGCAACATTGCTTTCAAAGTCTCCAGCAGAGACCTGGGGGCTCGGACAAAAGACCTCATGGTATCACTAAGCTACCTCCGCACTGGAATCTGCAATCCATCCCTCTTGCTGTAGACACCAAGATCCTGCCTGCTCTTGCCTCAGTCTTCATTTCCCAGGCTGGATCTGGGGGCTTTTCCCTTCCCCTCTCTGCTCCCCCATCTCTACCTGCCTCCAGGTCCTGGGGAGAAAGCCAGACATCTCATCTGCCCAGCTCAGTGGGCACTGCGGTCCATCTCATGCCTGTTGGGTTCCACGGCCTCAGGTGGCTCCCCTCACAGAGGAGAATAGAGGAGGGTTTGGAAAAGGCAAAGGGTCAGAAGTGACCAGGCTTTGTTAAAAAGGTCAGAGAATCCAGAGCCAACCAGACCATCTGGTGGCTGCTAACCCAAGGCAGGAGGCCAAGGGGCCCAGCCCCTCCCTGGATGGCAGGCGTCAGTGCCCACCCCAAACAGGCCTGGGCCCGTGGCCAGGGTCAGTGGAACGTGTCTGACCTGGACCGGAAGCTGTGCCTCATGAGGCTTAAGTTCGGAGGTAAGGCCTCTGGCACTGGGGAGGGTCCCAGAGGGTCAGGCTCTGAGGGGTAAGGGGACAGCATGGAGGGTCTCAGGTCGGGGGGGGCAGCCCCCATCTCTGCTGTCCCCACACTGGCTGGGCAGTGGACCTCAGCGAGGGTAGTATCCTGGAGGCCAGGCAGTGGTCTGGACAAACAGGGAGAGATGCATGGAGGCCTCTGTGGTGGGCAAGGAGGATCTGGGGGCCAAGCCGAGACTGTTGGGTAGCCTGGGGGACCCAGCCTGGCCTGTAGCAGGTCCATCATGTGTCGAAGCTCCTGGCTAAGCTGAGACACTTCCCGGTTGAGACGGGAGATCTGTTGAAAACACATCAAATTGTCTCCCAGGTGCCATAACAATCACCACCCTCCTAGGTGCACTCCCTTCTACAGTTTACAAAGCTCTTTCATACCCACTCTCTGCTCATGGCCACCCTGAGAAGAAGACAGGACAGGGGTTATTTTTGTCTAGAGGTAAATACCCCAGCCTCTTTCCAAAAAGGATTTGGGACGACAGCTCTTGCTACTCCCCGCCACACACACTTTGACAAGATGTAGAAAAATGTGCTCAAAGAGGCCGCACAGCTGCGAAGTGACAGATGCAGGCTTACTCTCAGGTGATACACCACAGGAGCTCAAGCGTCTATTCAGCGTTTTTCAAATTTCAGGGAGTACAGAATGAACTGAAAAGCTTGTCAAAATGGCCAATCTCTGGGCCCCACCCCAGACATTCCAGATTGGGTGAAGCCCAGGAGTCTGCATTTTAACAGGTTCTCTGGGTACTGATGGACACCCAAGTTGGGGAACCACTGGTCTAGAAGAACCGCATGCGGAAGCAGGGCTGACCTTGAATCCTGCCAAACCGGGGCTGGCTCCGCCCCCAGCCTCAGGGCCCGCCCCAGCCCAGGTGCACCCCATGGGATGCCCGCTCTTTATCAGAACCCAGGGAAGGCCCCGAGCACTCCCGAGGGCTCAAGGGCTTGACCTGGCTGCTTTGTGGACGCAGCTCTGACATCCCTGAGGGGGAGGCGGAGGCACAGCCTGGGCAAACAGGATCAGGGCTCTTTCCAACCAGGATTCAGACCTGAGGGTCCAGGTCCCCTGGGGTTGAAGGCCTGCTCAGCCTCTCAGTCCTCTGCCCCACTCGTCGGGGGAGGGGGCCGGAAAGGACTGGAGCATGTGACTTAGTGGGGGGAGGGTCCCTGCAGGAGCAAGTCCCATGGCGGTGGAGGGAGGAGAGGCCCCCTTTTCTGGCTGGACCACCTGAGCCAGTTGGAGGGACGGAAGTAGGTGTCCCTGAGTACTTACAGTGTGCCAGGGACTGGGCCAGGCATGTATGCGCCCTCATCTCATCCTCACAACAACTCTGGGAAGAACATATTGATTTCCCCATTTTCAGATGAGGAAGTTGAAGTTCAGAGTGATTGTGGGACTTGCCCAAGGTCTCCCAGCTAGTGTGAATATCCAAATTCAGGACTCTGGCTCCAAACCCTTTGAAATGCTCCTATACTAAGCACATCTCTGATCCCAAGGTTGGAGGGGAGGGGCCAGCCCCAACCCACCTCCTGGTTCAGCCTGCAGACCTTTTCCTTCACCTCCTCGGCCTCAGTGGCCACTTCCCGGCTGGGCATGGTCCCTGCAGACGGAGTGGGGAGAAGGGATGCTGGGTGAGTACAGGGAGCTCAAGTCTACAGCCTGGGCTGAGCCCTTCACTGGGCAGGCAAAGCACAAGGGGAGAGGACGTTCTGGGGTCAGGATGCTGGGAAACCCAAGCTCTTCAGGATGGTTTCGTGGCCCTATCACTTCCCCAGCCCCTCCCCACTCCACCCCATGGAGAAGCATGGAGCTTCTCTTTGGTATCTGTTTTGTTTTTTGTTTTTTTTTTAGGCCGCACCATGTGGCATGCCCCCTGCATTGGGATCTTAGTTCCCTGACCAGGGATCGAACCCGTGCCCCCTGCATTGGGAGCGCGGAGTCTTAACCACTGGACTGCCAGGGAAGTCCCTTCTCTTCGGTATCTGAACACAACTGCTCTTCTGGTCACACCTCTATACCTTTCACCAACCGCCTTGCTCCACCCCTCAAACTCCTGCCCACCCTTTAAGACCCACCTCTAGTGTCCCCTCCTCTAGGAGGCAGGGTTAGAGGCTCCCTCCTCTCCTACCTCAGAGCCCTGTTCTTTGTCTTAGTCACGGCACTTAGCACCCTGTTCTGGAATCGTTTATCTGAGTACACAGGTGTCTCCCCCACTAGACTGGAAGCTCGCTAAGAGTGTGGACCAGGTCTGGGTCATCTGCGTGTTCCTAGCACAGCACCTGGCAGCTGGTAAGCCCTTACTACATGTGGGATGGATGGATGGACGGCCGATGAATGGGTTACGTGAGTTGAAGTCCACTGCTGGCCCTTACCTGTAGGAGGGGCCTGTGAGTGAGGCCTAGGGTGCTCAGGCCTCCTGCTGAACCGGAACGTAGGGGCCTCTGCTGTGCGGCCAGAGTCCTCAATGCCATCCACTATCCTGGGACGGAGGCAGTGATCATCAGTCCCACAGGGAGAGGGTAAGGGCCAGAGCACAGCAGGCAGAGGGTGAAAGGGGCTGTGGTGCCAGGGAGCTGGGGAGGAGCAGCCGTCAAAGACGAGTGGGGTTGCAAGCTGTGGTGGATCAGGTAGGGCGGGGTGGGCACATGGGGAGGAGCACTGGTCAGAATGCTGGGGACGGAGCCCAGAGAAGGTTCTGGAAGCCAGCAGGGGTATAGGGAAGGCAGGGGAGGCTGGCGTCTCACCGGGGACTGAGGTCCGGAGGTCCAAAGGTTCCCAGTGGGGGAATGAGAAGCTGGGGGGGCTTCCAGGCAGCAGAGCCCCTGGGGAGGCCATGAGGGGAGGGGCTGTGGCCCCGGCCAGCCAGGGCAGGGGAAGGGGTCAGGGACAAGGAAGGAGAGGAGACAAGGGCTGAGAATGGGGGCAGCTCCTCCCCCAAAAGGCTGACCAGGGAGCCCCGGGGCCGTGCTGGGCTGAGGTTAGGCAGCAGGAGGGCCCGCCGGGGCCTGGGACCACCTCCAGGCTCGGCCCCAGCCTCAGCCTCTGTGACGGATGGCTGGGTCTTGTCTGAGGAGGAGCCCAGGCTTTCCGAGCGGGTCTGTGGGCAGAGGGGGCTGCTGATGTCACAGGGCAGTGACCAACAGGCGCCTTCAGTAAGCAACAGCCTTCACTGGCGGTTGCCGCTCTCCATCCCCTCTCCCTTCACCCTGGAGCACAGCAGCCAAGGAAAGGTGCCCCCCACTCCCGTCTTCTCCCATGCAACCTCAACCCCACCCAGGAAGGGTGCGTTACCTGGGAGAGGCGAGGGGATCTGGAGAAGCGGCAGAGGCCCTGCAGGAACACGGGGGGTGGGGGGGGGCGGGGTTCAGGCTGACTCACACCTCCCGGCTCCCCCGGTGCACCACCTCCTAGTCTCACCCATCAGTGCCGTGGGGTTTGAGAATGTGGGGCCTTTTTGTGGAATTGAGTCAGAGATACCCCCAACTCTGACTCAGAGAAATCCTGAGTGGCAACGTAAGTCTGAAAAGCAGTAAAAGACCAAGGTCTAAGGTGTAAACTACAGACTTGGCCCAGAGCCTAAACCAAAACGGGCCCAGGAAACATTTGGTGAGTGGAGAAGAGGAAGCCCCAGGGGATGAGGCCCAGTCCAGAGAGGGAGGGAACTGATGGAGGAGAAGCACACAAAGTGGGGGGGTGGGTCCTTTGAGGAGTCTGGAGTGAGGCGGAAGCGGGGCCAACAGGAGATGGGTCAGTAGAGTTGGAAGTACACGTGGTGAGCCATGGTCCATGGGGTTGGATAATGGCCAGTGGGGTAGGGTCAGTGGGTTGGAAGATGTTAAGCATGGAAGGGGCAATGGAAGGGGGTGGCTGGAGTTGAGAGGTGATGTTTTCAGGGTGGAAGGAATTCATGAGCCTCTCTCTGGGGCTGGGGGGTGGTCTACTTTGAAGGAGGCGACCTCAGAGGAGGTGGAGGCCATAGGGAGTCTACATACATTGGTGTCAGAGCCCTGGCGCAGGTTGAAGGTGAGGTCCCGGGGCAGGCCAGCCCTGAAGGCAGCCCCGTACTCAGGATAGAGCCTCAGGACTTCAGCCAGCCCTCGGCTGCTCAGTTGCTGCAGGCCACAGTAGGTCAGTGCCTTCACGTCGGCGCTGGTCTTCAGCACGCAGCTTGGAGCTGTGCCTGACCCAGGCTCCTGCCCTGGCTCAGGGATATCTGCCCCAATCAGGTCTCCTTTTCCTGTGGGTAAGAGATGCGGACAGTCAGCTGGGGCAGAGGGACCAAGAGGATATTAGTGGATATGAGGGATGGTCAATGTGTTTGAAGGATGGCTGAAGGGGGGGTCAATCGATGGGATTGGTGGAAATAATGGAGTCGGCAGAAGGTCAGTGGAGAATGACTGGTGAAGTTGGGAGACAGTCAATTGGGGATGTCAGTAAAGCTGGAGAAATGATCGATGGAATTGGATGATCAATAAAGAATGGCCAGAAGGGTCAGTTAAAGGGTAGAGGTCAATGGAGTCGAGGGTCGATGGAAAAGGGTCAGTGGAATTGGGAGATGGTGCAATGGGAAAGGATCAGTTGACTTGGGGGACAGTCACTGGGGAAGGGTTGATGGGTTCAGGGATGGCCAGTGGGGGTAGGGGAGAGCCCAAGGGGTGTGGTCTAAAGGGGATGGCGGTAGGATGCCAGGACCAAGAGAGAGTACCCAGTCCCTAGATTCCTGGCTACTCCCAAGGCCTCTGCGGGAAGGTTTTGGGGTAGGTAGACGGTGGAGGTGGGATCCTCACCCAGGATGGCCAGCACCATGTTGTCCCGGAGCACCTCCAGTGAGCCGGAGCAGACATAGTAGTGCGCCTGCAGGGCGTCCCCGCGGCGCAACAGGTACTCGCCCGGAGCGCAGAACGAGGTCTTGATGTGCAGGGAGAGGGCCCGCAGGCAGCCCCTGCTCGCTGCTCCAAACAGCGGCAGCTGCAGAATGTCCCGATTCAGGTGCATAGCAATGTCAGCTCTCAGCTCGTCTGGGAAGTCACGCAGTAACTGCATAAGGGGCATAAGTCATTCTGGCCATCCCCCTGAAGCTGCTACTTGAGCTCTACAGATATGCTGAGCTGTCTCCAAGGACAGAGCTTAAGTTACCCATTTCTGACCTTCAGGAAGTCTTCTGTGTGTCTCACCTCAATTTGACTTGTGTGTGGACCTCCCAACCCAAGTCCTGGGGCAGAGACTAGGTCTTCTCCTGTCTGTCCACTGCTCACAGCTACACACACTGGTCACTCACACATCCTGGTTACTCAACCCCATGTATGCAAGGACCATCCCTGGTGGGTCAGCCTTCAACTGGAAGTCAGGAGACTAGAAATCAGCTCTGCATAAATCCCTGTGGACTTTGGGCAATCCATTTCCTCTCTCTGGGCCTCAGTATCCCCATCTGTAAAACGCAGGGTTACACTAGACCTTGAATTTTACCAATGACCTCCCAGGAGCCAAACTTAACTTTCATGGTTCGGTTCCATCCTCGTCTTATGGAGCCCCTCGGCCACCCTGGCTTGCTTACCTCTCCCTCTTGTCCCCCTTTCTTCCCCAGGCTCCTCTTCCTCAGCTGTCTTCTCACTGTCCACACTCTCCCTGCATCATGGCAACCAGCCAGGACTTCTACCTCCCCGTGAGCCCGGAGCCCTATCTCTGGGTCCAGACCTGTATTTTCAACTACCCACGGGGCAAACTCCACCTGGATCCCCCATAGGCACCACACCCTCATCATGGCCCAACCCTGGACTCTCACTTTCACCCCTAAGTCCAATCTTCCTCCTGTAATGCCTCCATCCCACCCTTGGCCAAAACCAGAAACCTGGGAATCACTTTGAGCTCCTTTCCTGCAACCAGCGCATCACCAAGTCCCAAGGCTCCTGCTCTCAGAAATACCTCCTGGATCTGCAGGCCACTCCCCAGCCTAAAAATGTGGCAGGATAAAATCTAAATCCAAGGCCATGCATGAGCTGGGCCTGCCCACCTCCCCAGCCTGGTCTCTTCGCTCCTCTGTCCCTCACCCCTCCACAGCGCGCACACATCCTTTCCTGAAGGCTCGCTGAACTATTTCCAGTTCACCCTGCTCTCTTGCGTCAATCTTTCCAGACCTGTGTTCCTACTGCTCTTACTGCCTGGAATGGCCTTCTGGCCCCAGGCCAATTTTCTTCTTATCCTTCACGATGTCACCTCTTCTGTGACACCTCCCCTGCCTCCTCTAGGCCCAGACACAATGAGGGACCCACTGCACCAAGTCCCTCCAGTACAGTCCCATTCACAGCGTAACTATTTGTTTACCCGTCTGCCTCCCTCACCAGACGGGTGCCTTCCCGAGGGCAAGGGCTGGGGGTAATCGTTCTGCAACCCCCTGTGTCCAGCACAGAGACTGGCCGGAAGCAGGTGGCTGAAGGGAGCATGGCATTAGCCATGTGTAGAGGAAAAGGGATGTGGATTCCGGTGGGTGCGTGCCCTTGTGAACAGCACCTCGTCTCCCTGCACCCCATTTGCCTCCATCCCAAACGCTGAGAGGCATTGACCCCTTTCCCACTTTACCTCCGCGCGCTGGGTACCACCGGGAGCCCCGCGCACTACCTCGTTGGCGTCGATGCCGCTGTTGACTGTCCACGTGGTCTGGAAGTACTCGAGCATGCGCTGCTTGAGCGGCCGGGGAAGGCGGTGCACGCGGATGAAGTCCTTGAGGTCTTTCACGCGGCTGTGGTAGAGGGAGCGGCGCGAGTACATGCGCTGGATGATGGCCGTCACGTTCCCGAACACCACTGCGTGCATCAGCGCTGCGGCGCACAGCAGCCAGTCAGGGGCGGCCACCCCTCCGGCCTCCTCCCCCCGCAACTCGCCCTGCCCTGGATGGGTCTCGGGATTCCTGGGGGAGGGGCAGGTGAATCAGTGGGCTCCTGCGTGCCTAGGTGCTGGGTTGGGGCGGGGAACAGAGGGTGGTCCTGAGAGGGGTTAGACTCGATGCTCCTCTCATGCCCGCCCGCCCCATGAAGTCATGAACTTGGGCTTCCCATTCCTTTTGCAAGAGACCCTCCTGTTTGTGGCATCCCCCCAGGGCCAGCACGTAGCAGGTGCTGAGCAAACACCTATGAATAAATGCACGAGTGTCTGGTCGCGGGTGGACACCTTGCCTTCCCTGGGCCTCAGTTTCCCCACCCGCACGCTGGGCTTAGCAGGGCCTCCCCGGGGGCTTGGCAGGCTCGGCCTCACCGCCTATGAGCATCGTGCAGATGGAGAAGATCTTCTCGGCGTCAGTGTTGGCACACACGTTGCCGAAGCCCACGCTCGTGAGGCTGCTCAGCGTGAAGTAGAGCGCAGCGATGTAGGCGCTGCGCCGCGACGGGCCACCCGCAGAGCCGTTGACGTAGGGCACCTCCAGCCGCTTGCCCAGCTCGTGCAACCAGCCTAGGGGGTGGAGGGATGCAAGGAGCCCCGGCTGCGCAAGGAGGGGAGGGTGGGGTTTCCTTGAACTGCCTTCACTTGACCTTGGTTGAGTATTTACAGATGCAAGGGGAGGTTTGCACAAGAAATGCGACGAGCAGCCGGTGCCCCGGCCACCCCAAGGTGAAGTGGTTACCGTTGCAGTTCAAGGCTACCAACTCCCTACACGCCTGACTGTTTAGGGGCCCCTTCCAGTCCCTAATAGTTTATTAAGTGCTTCCTGTGTCCCAGGGTGCTGGGACTTGACCCAAACACGCTCCCTGCACTGGTGGAACTTACAGTCTGGAGGAGAAAGACATGAAATAAATCATTACAGGTGGAAAGCAGCTACTAAAAAGGAAGTATGTCTTCGGGAATCATAATGGGTTAGGGAGAGCCAACCCAGTTTGGTGGGGGGTATGGCTCCTGAAGGACTCCCTTAAGAGAGAGCATTTTAGTTGAGACCACAAGGATAGAAAAGTGGCTTAGGAAGAAGGGAGGGAAGACAGAAGAGCGAGGATTCCAGAGAGGAAAACACGTTCAAGGCCCAAAGTGAGAAAGCAGTACATCCTGGGTGCTGGAGGGAGGCCAGGGTGGCAGCAGCAGAGGGGGCCTGGGAGGAAGCGAAGTCAGGTAGGGGTAGAGAGGGCTGCAGGCCCATGTACGGTGTGGATTGAGTGTGGACTTTACTTTGAGGGCAGTGGGGAGCCACCAGATGAGTCCTGTCAGGGGTACTTAGCCTCTGCCCAGAACACCTCCCCACCTTCAGAGTGTTTCCCATACTGTATTTTGATTGCCTGTCACTGGTCTTGCGCCCCTGCTATGCTGTCAGTCCCCCCAAGGCAGAGCCCATGGCTTCAAATCAGTATTCCCAAGCCTGATCCGGCAAGGAGCTCATGCATGTTTATCGGATGAGTGGAGGAATGTGGAGTAGGGGTGGGGATCCTGGTGGAGGTGTCAGCTTGGGGGCCTGCGTGGACAGGGAAGGTGGATGGGTGGTCAGTGAAAGCCTGGGGTCAATGGCTCACCGATGTCCCAGAGCAGCGGGTCGTTGGCCTCCATCTCCCGGCGCCCGACAACATACCAGACGCAGGCCATCCAGTGGGCAAGGAGCGCAAAGATGGACATGAGCAGCGTGAGAACCACGGCACTGCACTGCGAGTACCGCTCCAGCTTCTGCAGCAGCCGTAGCAGCCGCAGCAGCCGCACTGTCTTCAACAGGTGCACCAGCGACGTCTGCGGGAGCGAGTGCGGTGGGGGAGACTGTCAGCCGGCCCCCCACCTCCCTTGCCAGCGCCTTGCCACCAGATGCCCCGGAGCTAGGGGAAGCTGCCCCAGGAAAAGTATCCCTGCTGTGCTGAGAAGGTGACCAGGAAATGCAGGGGGGAGAGGGTAACACTGAAACTAATAATGGCTAACAGTAAGTATTACGTGTGTCAGGCACTGGGCTAAGTATTTGTAATCCTCATTAAAAAAGTATGCCTTCAGTCCAATTATCGTCATCATTCCCAGACCGCAGAGGAGTAAACTAAGGCTCAGAGAGGCTACTACTTACTTGCTCAAGGTCACAGATCAAGGGAATGATGGAGCTGAGACTCAAATCTGAGATGACACCAAAGTCCGTTTTGTGCTCTACTGCCTCTTAGCACCTCAGCTGGTGAAAGGGCAAGTCTGGGTCAGAAGCGAGGCAACAGACAGAAAGATCTCTGGCCCGTGCTCAAAGTCCCCCGTGTCCTAGGTACAATCAGCTGTGGACAGGGGGAGGTTTAGGGACCTCGCCCCTTGTGGGTCAGCTGCAGATGAGAGGGTCACACCGAAATGTTGAGGGAAGGAGAGCAGGGATGACGGTGCTTGGGCTGTGAGGTCTCAGCCCCTGTGGGGTTCAGCGAGGGTTGATGGAGCTAGTGACACCTGGCAAGGGTCCTGTAAACGTTAGCTAACGTTACCACTCTGTTTTCGTTGTGCTTTGATTAGCCTTCCAGTCTTAGATGATGAGCAGGTGGGGGCTTATCTTCTTGCTACTCTGGGTGGGGCAGCTTGGGGGCTAGGGCTGGGGGCTCTGGGGCAGCGTCTGGGGATCTCGGTATGAAGGCCCTTCACTGTCCTTTCAGGGGCCTCCAGGAGCATCCCCCATAGCCCTGGCCCTACACAGCTCCTGAGTCACTGCCTGCCATTTTCTCTAATTTTAGGCAAGGGAGTTGGAGAGGAGGTGGCTTTGATTCCCCCACATGGACCCTCTCCAGGGCTTAATGCCTGCCCCCAGGTTCCAGAGCTCCTGACTCCAACCTTGAGTTCTTCAAGGCTTCCCTTTGTCACCTGCCCCTGGGCCCCGCTCCCTTGGGGCCCTCCTCTCATTCTCCTTGGACCAGAATGTCTCAGGCCTGGCTCCTTCAAGTCCACATCTCTGCCGGTGCCTACTTATCCTCCGTCTTTGCTCGGCCTCACTCCAGCCCCACATTGCTCCTCCTCTCCCCTCATGCCAGGCCATCCGCTCAGGTACCCTGGTTTCCCGGGAAGCAGGGTAGCATGCTGGAAAGAATACCGGACCAGGAGTCTAGAGACCTGGTTCCAGTCTCCTGCCTGCCACTGCTAGCTGTGTGACCTTCAACAAGCCACTCAACCTCTCTGAGCCTCTGCATCTGCCTCTGAGAAAGAGAGATGCGAGAATCGGTCCTGAAGGGTTACTGTGAGCTTCATATGTGATGATGTGTGAAAGAACTTAGTAAGCTGTAAAGTGGTCCTGAAAGTACCAGAGGAGGGGGAGCTGCCTGGTGGGCACAAAACCCGGCGGGCCGGGGGTGCACTCAGGGGAGGGGTGGGGAGCCCTGCTTGGAATGGCTGGAGCCTCAGGGCAGACACACCCACATGCACGTGTGTGGGAGCGTGCACACACGTGTACACAGCCAGGAGAAGAGGCCCACAGCCCGTTGGCGGCTAGTTAAATCCGGCTGCGTGTAGGTGGTTTCCCGCTATAGCTGAGGGTGGCAGGGAGAGGAGCACACAGGGAAACTGCTCCCCACCTCCCCACTCAGCAACCAAGGGGGTCTGGGGACACAGGGTGGGACTCCCTCTCCCTGGGCCAGAGAAGACCTAGTATCTGTCAGCTGGGTTCAGGGCTGACCACCTAGGGTGCCTCCAGGCAGTCCCCGGGGAGCTGGGAGGATGAAGGTCCTGGGACTCTCCGCCTCCAAATCCACTCCGCAGCCTCTACCTCCCTGTCCTGGCTTACTATGCTCCCCCCAGATGCTCCCTCTTCTTGTCTCTTGCCAGTCAGGTCCTAGTCTGTCTAAGGTCTGGCTCTGCTCTCACCTCCTCCCACAGGAACCCTTCCCAGACCACCCTAGCCTCTGCCCAACTGCCATGCTTTGGCTTCCTAGGCACTGGCCAGATTTCAGATCATTTTTGCGGGAGCCCACGTTCCAGCCTGGAACTCCAAGGTCGGCTAGCTCCGTGCCCAGTCCCCACGCAGCAATACCTTGGTCCCAGCTTGCACTCCATTCAGCTCTTCTGTTCCTGCTGTTCCCACCAGCTTAGCTACCGAGAGGCTGAATTCTTACCACTTTTCTCCACAGTGACCATGCCACACACAGTGCTTTGCAGACAGCTAAATGCTCATCCTTTGTTTGTTAAATAGAAATGTGAAAAGTGCCACTCATTTGGCTTCAGACCAATGCTGCCTTGGTAGCCCTACTTAGCTTTTCATTTGTCACAGCTTCCCTCAGAGATTGTGAGCTGAGCTCCCCAAGAGCACAGACCCTCTCGGACCCTTCTCAGCTTCTAGCGCTGGGCTCTGCCCATCACAGATGCCTGACAAATACTCGCAGATGACTGAGTCTGGGACTGAGGTGGGTCCCTTAATGGGAGACGCTGTGCTGAAGTCGGGCAGCTAGGCTGCAAGGTGGGACAGGGAACACTTACCACGGTGATGTTGAAGACGTAAAGCAGGTCAAAAGGCAGAGCAGCAATGAGGTCAACAAAGAACCAGGTGGCCAGATAGTGGAGGCCAATAGAGCGAGGAGCAGAAACCACTTGGCCGGACTGGGACACATAGGTGGTGCGGAAGTTCAGGATGATATCTGGGGGTGCAAGAGGCTGTTACTAGGGGGCCTTGGCCAAGGGCAAGAGACTCAGAATGGAGGTGGACACAGGAATGGGGAAGATGCATTGGGCTTCAGGCTGGTCCTTAGGGAGGAGAGGTCTAAAGGCTGAAGTCTCCAGGGGTCAGGGGTCAGGGCTCACGGACCATGAGGACTAAAAGACCCAGGAATGGGTAGGCTCTGACTGCCTGGGTCCTGCAGGCCCAGGATGGAGCGAGGCTTGGATGAGTGGGTCCCTCCAGCCCACCAGCCAGGGTACGTGGGGCAGAGCATCTAACCGAGGATGAAGAGCATCTCCACGGCGATGTCGCTGACAAGGGTGTGTCGGGAAGTGATGGGGGTGTCGTCATCATCCGAGAAGCAGACATTGTAGGGGACGGTGACCGCAACGTAGAAGGTGGCGAGGAGGATGAGGCCGTCCCAGATGGCCTTGGGCACGCTGTAGTGGAGGAGGAGGCAGCGGGACCCCCCCACGGAGGCCACCTTGTATTCGGGCACTGATGGCTTTGGCTCAAACACGTTCTAAGGGGAGAGGGGTGGCGGTTGGGGACACTTGGGGGAAAGAGGAGCCAAGGTTGGGGGGAGGGAGAGGTAAGGAGTGGGGAAGGGGAGAGTGGGCACTGCAGGCGTGACCACGAGAGGAGCTAGAACGTGCAGGAGAGGGGGTCGGGGCTGGCACCTGACACCTCCTTCCTCTGCCAACTTACTGCTCAGGCCCCCTTTTGAATCAATCGTGTTTTTTGTGGGGGCAGGTATTTCTAAGGCTTGACCTTCACCTTGCTTGAGAAGGTGATTATGGCAAATCAGGCACAAGCCCTGGCTTGAGAGGTCACTAGCTTCTCCTTCAAGTTCCCCTTGGGTTCTAGGGGTGCAGTGGAGGATGGGTATACCCCAGGGATGAGGGGAGGATGGCATGGTGCACCCCACTCGCTGTAGCCATAACACACTGCACAGATGGTTGGAGACCCGTGGCTTCATCAGGGTCCTAGGAGTGGTACACAGGGCTAGATGCCAGGCCCCCAGTGGGGGCTTTCTCCCTGGAACCACAGTTAGTGATTTCGTGCCCCCCTTGTGACATCATCAGAGCAGGGTGTTGGCAATCACAAGGAAGCAAGGGAGATGGGGATGGGAGGAGATGTGGGGGAACATGGGACAGAGCAGAGAACCATACATGAGAAATGGACGGACAGAGGAAAAAGCCTCTGGAGGGAGATCAAACAGACAGAGAAACAGGGACACAGTAACAAGGGTGCCTCAGAAACACGGCTGGAAGATGCTGGGGTGGAGATAGGACTCACATTGGTTTTCATGCCTCCCTGGCCCCGGCGGCCAAAGTGGCCAGTCAGTCGGTGTAGGACAGTATGGCTCTGCCTCCTGGTGGATCGAAGTCTCGAGCTGGCTCCCCTCCTACCAAGGGACTTTTCTGTTGGGAAGAAGGGTACGGAGATAAGTGGGGGCGCATCCCATGAGGCTGAGTAGGGAGAGGTCTTCTGTGACCCTGGGCAAGGACTTCTGATCATTCATGCCTTCTCCCCAGACTTGCAGTTACCATGATTACTGTCGCTGTGGCCTCCTGGGGGGCCAAGTCCTGGGCCTCCACTCTGAGTGATGTCCTTGAAGGAAAAGAGGAAAAGTACAACCTCCCCCATCTCATTCTTGATGGGCATCATGTCCAGGAGGCACCAAAAAGCTGAGCCTGTAGGTGTGAAGAGATGGAGGAAGAGGGTGAGCAGCCCATGGCATCTCTTTCTCTCTCATCCCCCTTGGTTCCTGGGCATAGTCAAAGGGCTTGGCCAAGGTTTAGTGCTGGAAAGAAGCCCAGAGATTATGTCAGCTATCTCCTTCGCCTTCCAGATGGGAGAACCACGGCCCAGAGAGGGTCAGGGATGCACTCAGTGTCACACAGTCAGCTTGTGGCAGTGTGGGGACCAGCACCCAGGCTTCCACTGTGCCAAGTGGACTCTGGCTAAGGCCTGTGGTCTAGGCAGGACTGCAGGGCAGGCCAGGCCCCCTCACCATCCTTTCGGTAGAAGCAGATTTCAGCCCGGTGCTCCTGATGGCCCTCCAGGGCCTTGTGCAGCCTCTGCAGGGCTGGCTCACTGGTCTCTGGACCGTAGAGGAAACGGCAGTTGCAGGTTTTCTGCATGACCTCAGTGCGGCCGTAGCCTGTGAGCTCACAGAAGCCGTCAGAGCAGTAGACAATGGGAAAGCCCCGTGGGCCCTGTGTGTTGGCCAGCAGGAAGTTGCCGTCTGTGGGAAGAAGAGGTCAAGGTCAGGTCAAGGCCAGAAGGAGAGCTCAGCTTCCAGGTGGGCCATACCTCCCCCAACCTGTGGTCAGAGATCCCAGAGCCAGAAGCTTCCCAGGCTCCCATGTGATTCCTGGATCCCCTTTGGGATATTCTGAAATGAGAGTAAGAAGAGATAGAGCAAAAGGACAAGGACTTAAGGGTGGGAGGATTGGGAGAGGGGCTACTAGGGGGTTGGAGAAGGAACCCCGAGAAGTCATGAGGCTCATCCTCCTGCCTTCAGGCTGGTGAGCTGTTCCTGTAGGAGGCAGCACAGCACGGTAAGGGCATGGGCTCCAGCACCCACCTCTGCCACTTACTGACTGTGTAACCTTGGGCAAGTTAATGAACTCTTCTGTGACTCAGCTTCCTTATCTGAAAAGTGGGGGATAATATATCTTCCTTGCACGGTTGGTGTGAGAGTTACATGAGTTACCTGGGAAGAACAAGTCCTGGCACATAGTAAGTGTTACACTGAGAAGGTGAAATGATGCCCCACATTCGCCCAGCTTTCAAAGCACATCCATAGCCACTGTCCTATCATCCTATTAGAGAGTGAACAGGGCAGAGATTCTGGTGATATCATGCCCATTTTATTGATAGGAGACGCAAAGGCAGAGATTATCCAAACTCACAAACCTCCTTTGTTGGGGGAAAAAGACAGTGATGAGTAGCATCCTTATTCCCTGCCTTTCAGGAAAGGTCCTCTTTTTAGCATCCCTTAGCTAATTTCAGAGGGTCTGTCCCAGTGCTCAAAGTCTGACAGGCTTGAGCAATGAAGGTGTGGCTTCAGCAACCCCAGCAACAGAACCTGAGCTGGCTCCCTCCAGCTCCAATGGGCGGGAGGCCTCAGGGGGGCTCTGTGGGCCATCTAGGGACAGTCTCAGCTGAGGGAAGGGATCTGAGACACAACCAGTCCTGGGGCGCTAGGAAGGCTGAGTGTCTGGGGGTGGAGCGACTGATGGGGATACTGCAGAAGCCTGGGAGGCGCTGGGCCCTGGGCAAGCAGCCTCCTTCTTCCATCCCAGGCCCGTTGCCTGGGTGATGGGCGCTATGGAAACAAGGGAGGTGTGTGTGGGGGCGGGGTGGGGAGGCGGGTAGGGCCCCGGCGGCTCGGTTTCCGCCCTCAGGTACCGCTCCCCCCACCTGCCAGATCCCAGCCAGGGTGTCCCAAGGGGGGCAAGGGGAGATCTCTCAGTACCAAAGTAGGAAAAGGGAACGGCGGGAGAAGAGGCGGGTAAGGAGGATTGTGGCTGTCCAAGGTGCTGAACCTGGAACCCAAGCTGGGATGGGGGTGTAGGCAGTTCCCTGTGTCACACAGACCACCCCCCTCTTCCTGCCTCACCTCCCTCAGACACAGAAGCTCTACGGCTCGGGGGCGCGTGACCTCAATCCAAGCTAGGTCCTGCCGAAGTCTGATCTTTTCTCTCTCTCTTTTTTCTTCTGAGGGAAGTGGATGCTGGAGTCGTCTGGGAGTAGACCCCAGAGCGTCTGCCCATTTCGTCCCACCTCCGCGTCTTGGATACCCCCTCACACGCCTCCAGCAGAGCTCAGCCCGAGAGTGGGCGGCTCCCAAGGACTCTTCTCCGCTTTGCCGCACAAAGAGCCTTTCCTGCTTCCAGTCACACAACCCCAACCTTGGCCCCCCACACACTCTTGGTCCTCGCCCGCCTCCCCTCCCAGGGCGCCCCCAGCCCTGTTCCTTTACCGCGGCTTTTGGCTCTGGGAGTTCCTAGACCCTCAACTCCACTCTCTCTCCTCCCCTCGGGTCTCTCTCACCATATCCAGGAGACCCGCGCCACCGCCGAAGAAGACTTAACCCCTAGCTCGAACCCCCAGCCTCAGCCTCCGGCCCACTCACGCGTGCGGTCGAAGCGGGTGGCGATGGTGTCCAGGAAGGTGTTCTGCGGGGCCAGTAACCCCTTCATGACCGGCATGGCCTCGGGGCGCGGGCTCGAGGCGCGGCGCCGGGGGGCGTTCAGCGCGGCCGGGCCGGAGGGGGCGCGCTGCCGGCGAGGCCGGGGCGCCCCATGCGCCCGCCTGCCTCCTCCCCTCCCTCTCGGCGCCGCCGCCGCCTCTCTGCTCCGAATCCAGCAGCTCTCCGCTCGTCTCGGCGCCGCCTCGGTCCCCCCCACCTCCCGACGGGCCAGGTTCTTTCCCTCGGGCTCGGCCCGCGCCCGCCACGTGGCCCCGCACGGGGAGGGGCCACCAGAGGCACCCTCACCCCTCTCTGCTGCTCTCCTCCCGGTGGGGAGCGGCCCACGCGTGTCTCTCCCTCAGAGAATTCGGGACACGCCCACCCGGAGCCGAGGCTCCAAGAGGTGGGGCAGGGCTTGAATGACAGACACGCCCACCTTCCAGGGTGGCCACGCCCCCACGCGTGTTTCCCTGGCTGCTCCTTGTGTCTCCGCCCCTCGGGTTTCCCCGCGCGCCGCCCACCCTGGGAATCTTGTCTCGTTCACAGCGCCGCCTGCTGGAGTTGGGGTATTTCACAGCACCCCCAGCTCCCTGAGCTCCAGTGTGAGACAGCAAGTGTTAAAGAGGCTAGTTTTGCCGGTGGAGGATCGATGGGAAGGCAGGAAACTCAAATTCTAGAATGCACTACTTAACCCTCACCTGCGCCGCAGTCTGCGTAGGGCACCCTGGCGAACTCTGCCTCTAAGCTCAGCAGTGTGGATGAAAAGAGCTTTGGAGTCCACTGGGTAGAAATCCCAGCTCTGCCACTTACTAACTGTGTGACTTTGCCTCTCACTATCAGCTGTAAAACGCAGCTAATAATTTTTACCTCGTATGGTTGTGAGAATTTAACAGCATAATGCATATCTTTGGCACGCGATGTGTTGGTGAGCAATTGTCTCCCTATTCTCCCTCTTCCTATCATCCTGATTTAACCCTCCTTCTCTCTGCTACCATTTAGGTGGAAGAGAGGCTGGAAACAAGTCTGGGGCTGAGAAAGATAGTTTCAAGCTGGGCAGTCAGTTTGTAAATCTCCAAAGGTGCGCTGGTGGGTTTTGTTCTTCTCCAAAACGAAATAAGTGCAGCAGCAAGAAGGACCCAGGTGAGACCAGACACAGGACTTTTTCACTGTGGAAGCAGAAAATTACTCGGGCAGCTGAGTGTGGTGGCTTGGGGTGGCTGCTTGCCAGAACAAGACAGCCAAAGCCAGTGACAAAGGGAAGATGGGCTGGGGAGAGGGCAGGCCAGTGTTCCTCACCCTCACCCTGAGTCTGAGCTGGGCATTATCTGGGATGTTATGTTGCTTAAAAGTGCCACATCTCTACTTTTGGGTGTTAGTTTCTTAGGGCTGCTGTAACAAAGTACCATAAGCTGGGTGGCTTAAACAACAGAAATTTTTGGCTCAGTTCTGAAGGCTAAAAGTCCAAGATCAAGACGACTGCAGGGTTGGTTCCTTTTTAAGGCCGTGGGGGAATATTTGCTCCATGCTTGTTTTCTAGCTTCCGGTGGGTTGTTGGCATTTTTTGGCTTGTAGATGCATCACTCCACCTCTGCCTTCATGTTCACATGGGTTCTTCTTGTGTGCATGTGTCCAAATTCCCCCTTTATATAAGGACACATCGTATTGGATTAGAGGCCCATCCTACTCCAGTTATGACCACATTTTAACTAATTACGTCCACAAAGACTATTTCCAAATAAGGTTACATTCTGAAGTGCTGGGGGTTAGGACTTCAACATGTAAATGGAGTGTGTGTGTGTGCACACAATTCAACCTGTACCAGGTGTGTTCGGTTAATTGCAGGAAGATCTTGCCGCATCTCCACTTAAGAACTTCTCCTGACTCTCAGCTACCTACAGAATAAAGTGAAAAGCCTGACGACTTGTGAGGGTCTTCACAATCTGGGCTGCACAAGCCTAACCGCCTCCCCTTCAACGCCTCACTGCTCCCCCAGACTCTCTACCCCACGCTGCAGCTCTCTGGAAGATTTATGTTGAACCTCAGATGCCCTGCCTTTTTGGCAGGCGCAGCTCCCTCCTTCCCAGCCGGATTCCCCTCCTCTGCTTGCTTTTTCTCTCCTCTGCGTCTCTCCGGAAAGGCCCTACGATACAGAATGACTGGTAGAGCACCGAGGGACGTGTCTATCCCCATCCTCCCCTCCAAGCACGCACATATGCGGTTCTCTCCGCACCCCAGGGCCTTGCACAGTTCCTTGCTCTGGGAGCTCCCCGCCCGAGAGTGTTTCGGGTTCAAAGACGCCCAAGCTGAGGTTTCCCCGAGCCTCCAGGTTTTCTGGCTCTTTATAGTTAGAAAGACTCTCACGCCCCCTGGAGGGCGGGACGCGACCACACCGGGACAGAGAGCAGCCACACTAACAGAGGGAGACTCGTCTTTATTGCCCTTTTTCTGCGGGCTGACACCGGGCGGGCTGACAGAGGGGAGAGGGCAGGGCCAGGGTAGGGCCAGGACAGGACCTGAGCAAGGGCTCAGACCCCGGACCGTCCCCCGGGCGCGACAGACGAGGTGGCCTCAGCGGGACACCGGCGCCCGGGGCAGGGGCGCGGCGCTGCCTCTGCGCCTGCGCGGCGGCCCATGGTCAGGATGCCGGCCGCGTGGTTGCCACTGGCCTGCAGGAGGCGCTGCAACCGGCCCTGGAGACCCGGGGGCCCGGGCCGCCGCTTGCCCAGCGTGAGGATGCCGGCCGCGTGATTGCCCGCGCCGTGCAGTAGCTCGTAGAGGCGGCAGGAGCACGTCTTCTGACGGCAGCAGTCGGGCAGAGGCTGCGCGGCCGCCCCGGGCGACAGCAGTGCAGGCGGCAGCAACAGCAGCAGGAGCAGCAGCGTCACGGTGGCCCAGGAGACCTGGGGAGGCGGAGACCGGGCGCTGAGGGTCGTCCGCATCCAACCCCTACGCCCGGGCTCTGCACAGCTTGCTTCACGCCCCCTCCTGGCCTGTGCTCCTCCCTCGCTGTCGCTTAGCTTGCCTGTCTCTGCGCAGAGCTGTCTGAAGGGCTCTGTTGGAGAAGGGCTCGTGTCTGGCTCCTTTACCTACTCGTCCTTGAAGACCTAGCAGAGCATCTCCTCCAGGAAGCCCTTTGAGACCCCCTGGACAGAATGAATCCCTCTCTCCTCTGGGTACCCATTAGAGCGCTGACCACTCCACCTGAAAACAGACATGTCTGAATCTGCCCCAGACGTTTGTGGAAACTTAGCTCAGGGAAACAGAGGCCCTATTTATCCGCTCCTCCCCCCTCACAGTGGGCAAACACGTGCAAATCAAGGACTGGCAGGATCCAAGCTGTTGTCTTGTCGGCTGCTCCCTTGCAGGGGAAACAGCTCAGTCGCTTTGGGACAGTTTCCTGCCCTCTCAGGGAGCACAACGTCCTCACCTGTAAACTGGGTATTAAATAATTCCTACTGTGCAGGGCTTCTGGGAGGATGAAATGAGACGACAGGTGCAAACAGCACCTAATACGTAGTGAAGGCTCAATAAACATGAGCTCTTAGGAGAACATGGCACAATGCAATGTTAGCCAAGGCAGATACTTGGCCAAGGGTCCACCCCGTCCGCTGCCTCAGAACCCACATGGGAAAAGGCCAAGAGCTAGACACCTTCAACCTTTCTTCCAGCTCCCTGAGCAGACCCTCTCATTGCCCCTGGCCTAATGAGTCACCCCTCCGTCCCCGGGTCTTTACCTTTGTAGAAGGAGGATTCATGGTGTCTGGAGCTCAGAGTGGCGTAGCCGGGAAAGGTGTCGTCTGCAGTGGTCCAAATAGCCAGGAGCTTTGAGGCTGTCAACTGCAACCCGCTACCAGGGTCCTGGGGTTTATAGTGCTCTGGGGTGGCGGGGGAGAGATGGGCACTTGCGTCCACTCTGGGGCCAGACAATGGCAAATCTAAGATTAGCCTCCTGCAGGAGGGCCGTCTCCAGGCTGGGCCCAAGGAATGGCCGCCAAGGCACTCAGAGACTGGAGGTGGATCATTGTGCTCCTGGTCACCTCCCCGCCCCCGTCTGTCTGCCTGCTCCCTGGAGATGGGGCGGTCTCCGGGCACTAATGAGGCCAACTTGCACCTAGGAATCTGGGAGCACAAAAGAGGCCTTGCCTGGGATGCTGGTGTGGGACAGTGTGTCAGGGGAGCTGCTAATTAGGGGCAGGAAAGGAGGCAGTCGTGAGACCCACTCTCCACAGGATGTGTGTGGGGGGAGAGGGCAGCCAGGCAACAGGCCTCTGCCCCCGTCCTCCTGTCACTGCTCCTGGGGCCTTCAGGCTCCAGGGCCTTCTTCCTCCACGGAAAAGCTTTCTTAGCTGGCTCTCCCTCCCCTCTGTCTCTCTTCTTCCCTCTGTCCCTTTCACCAACCTCCAAGATGGAGAAACTTGAAAGCCAACCCTGGGCAGTGGGAGGAAAGCAGCAAAACCTGGTGAGATCCTTCAACATCCCCAGCTTCCTTCCTACCTGGCTGGGCTGCCTGGACAGGAGGGATGGAGTCCCACCCCACCATCAGCAGGGAGAGAGCCACCATGGGGTGAAGGACACATGCCATCTCTAGGCTGATGTCTTATCCAGGGCACTGTCTACTGAGCACCAGTTCCGTGCCAGGCCCTGCTCTGGGCACTGGAGTGACAGTGTGCATAGGATATAGCCCAGTTTTCAAGGAGCTCCAAAGTCCAGGTGGGGAGGCGACCCGGCAAAAGGCTAGCTCAGTGGAGAAAGGCCTCTGAAAAAGCCTTGCATGAAAAGTGGGTTTCATCAAGTAAGGTCAGGGGAGAAGGCATTCTGAAGAAGGGACAAAGACCTAGACATGACAGCGCTTATTTCTCGCGGGAAGTAAGGCGTGGTCCACAGATCACTTCTCTTACAAGAGAGAGGTGACTGGACAGGTAAGTGAGGCCAGGGTGGGTCAAAGGGTCTTATTGGCTAAGCTGATGCGCTGTGCGAGGATTTTAGCAGGAAGGAGTGGTGGGCTGGTGTGGGGACCGGGTGGGAGGGGCAGGGGCCTGGATGTGGGGCGTGGAATCCAGAAGCGGTAATTCAGAGGCAGAACCTGAGGCTTGGCAACTGATTGGGATCAGGTGCCGAGGTGCTTACGAGGAGCTGCGGGGCTTTGGGCAAACCTCACGACCCCACGAAGCCTCAGTTTCCCCACTGGTAAGATGGACGGTTAAGCCAGATGGTCTCTGGAGCTGCTTCCTGCTCTGATTCTTTATGATTTACAGCACAGGGCCTGCCCATGGAAGTGATTTGCGGGTGTTGGGCCAGGAAGGGGACTCGTGCTAAGCCAGGGCAAGGGGAGTTGGGGAGCAGCCCCTCCGCATTTAGGTAAAGCTTGGAATGGGGAGAGGTAGGACGAGGGGCTCTGTGTCTTCTGGGTTGACTTAGGCTGTGGTAGGGGTCCCCGAGGGCTCTGCGGGCCCACACACTCAGGGCCTGCCCCAGCCCAGAGGGGGAGTGTGGGGAAAGCCCTGGTGTCCAGAGCTGAAGCTGGGAGGGGAGCCCAGGCTGCAGCAGCACCAGAGCGAATGGGACCACTGTCTCCCCAAAAGCAGACCCCAAGCCAAGATTCTGGGTGCAAGAGGTTTATTGGGGCGGTGATCCAAGAAAGCACATAAGGGAGTAGGGACGGGAGGGAAAGAAGGAAAACCAAGAACTTTGTTAATGAGAGGGTTACCGCTGTGGGCAACTGGTGGTGACCCTCCGAGGGAGACAATCCAGAATACGCTTCAGAGTTGTCCCACTGAGGGACGATGAAGCTGAGGTCTGTGATCACCAGCTCCTGTTCCTTTGCTGACTGAGGGTCACTCCTGAGAGCATTAACTCCCAACACTTCCAGCCTGCCTGGTGCATGGGCTGAGAGACACAGGCACTGTCAGCGTGGACTGGAACCCCAGGGTCTTCCAGGGTGGGCCGGGGGCCTCCAGATGGGGCACTGCTGGTGTCTGCTCTATCCCTGAAGTCAACTCCTCAGAACTGACAGACCAGGTCGGGCCTCCCTAAGGCCCAGCAGCTCTGATGGGCAACCGTCAGCTGACACTCGAAGACCCTGGCCAAGGGCTCCCCATCCAGAGGGGCCCCAGAGGAAAGAGCGAGGCAGCCCGTGAGGGTGAACAGGGCAGTGGGCAGGCCTCAGCTCAGGACACGACCCTCCTCTGCAGGTGCTGGGCCAGGTACCTGTGCTTGAGGACCCGGGGCATCTCAGGAGGGAAGGGGGCTGAGGGGCAGGCAGCGAGGGCTGCCCGCAGTTCTCTGAAGGCCCCCCACCCCACCAGGTGGACTCGGGCAGGGCCCACGCTGCCCCGGAACCGCAGGGACTTGTAGCGAGCGGAGGCTTCCTGAAGGCAGTGGTCAAGCTGGAAACAGAACGGCCTGCGTGAGGCTGGTGTGGGGCGTGTGGTGAGGCACGCACGGCCGTGTCCAGGGAATGCGTCGGTAGCAGTTTCGTGCGTATACGTGTTGTGTCCGTGGGACTCATCCCTCCCTTCCCAGAGCCCCAGGGAGGTTCTCCTGCCCACATCCCTCCTCCCCATCTCTCCCCTGTGCCCACAGCACCTGGGGGCGTGCAGAGTGAAAGGGACATGCAGTCATACCCTGTCCCTGTCTCTCGTGTACCTTGTCTCGATTTTCCTCCGACAAGTTCCTTAGCCCCTTCAGTGCCACAAACACCTCATAGTGGGGAGCAGAACCCTCGGAGGAATCTGTAGACAAACCCCGCATCGTGGACACGTGCTTTTGTGAACAGGGCAGCATCCAAAGCCAAAGCCTACTGCCCCCGCCTGTTCTTCCCCACTGCCAGGTTCACAGCGGGGAGAAAAGGAGTTCCTTGGCAGGGAGTGGGGTGAATGGAGAGAACATGGATAGAGGCAGCAGGAGGGATGGGAGTTAGATATGGGGAAGGACTTTTGTTAGGAGCAGCAAAGCAGGCTAACTCTTTTCTCTTTTCTAGAGATCTCCCAGCAGGATGGGTATGGGTTGGGGGACAGTCAAGCCAAGGACGGGAGGCAGGAGCCAGTGGAGAAGCTTACCCAGAATGCTGCTCTCCACACAGCCATGGTCCAACAGCCTGGCCCCTGGCCACTGCCCCACCGCCCGGCCCAAGGCCTCAGAGAACACGTCCTCACCAGTGTCTTCGCCTCGAACACTCAGGGTCTGGCCCAGCCTGGGGAGGAGGAAGCAGGAGGAAGAGGAACCTAGGGCAAAAGGATGATCTCTCAGCCACCCAGGGGGTCACTTACCTGCAGATGAACCTGACGACCGGACACTGATTGTAGGCACCAACCACCTGGACCACGTCACCCAGGCGGCACCTGATAGAGTAGAAGTGGGGCTGAGGTCAGGCCCAAAGGCCCATTAGCTCATGCCCCTGGCTTTCAGCAGGGTTCCAGAGGGCCTGAGGTGGCCTGGGGGTGGGCAGCCAGGTGGTCACCTGGTGAGGCTGGTGTGGTCAGTCAGCACCAGTTCGTACTCCTTGCCCTTCTGGGCTTCGGCCAGTAGGACGGTGGGGGCAGCCTCTTCCCGGGTTCCTTCCTTCAGTGGGAGCAGCTCAATAAAGGGGCCTCCAGGGGGCAGAAGGTACAGGCCATGGGGCTGCTCTGGCCACAGACTCAGGCCCACCGCCCCTGTGGGGAGCAAGCGGCTTCTTCATCTGGTGGTAACGTTGCTTTCTGCTGGGCAATAGCCCCTCACCCTGGATCCCAGTCCCCAATCCTCTGAGCATCGATCCCACTGCTGCCCTCCCACTCCACCCTTCCTGGCTCCCCCAGGCTCAGCCCTCTGCCTCTAAGGTCTTAATTGGGAAGGGGCGGTGGCTCTGGAGGTGATGGACCTGTGGTTAAATGCTGGTGTGGTGTAAATGTGTGTGTCTCTTAACCTCTATGAGCCTCAGTTTTTTCATCTGTAAAATGGAGCTGCTGGTTGGGCAGGATTAGATGAGATGATTATATAGGGCTTGCTACTTGGCAGCTAGCTGTGTGACCTCTGCCCCCTGCCCTCACCTCACTACCCTTGAGTCTTGCTGACCTCCAGAGGCAGCATAAGCAGGTGAGAAGAAGGCTAGCCCTTGGCACCACAAGGCCCCCAGGGCAGCCACAGCCTCCGCCTGGCCTCCTGCATCCAGAGTCACCACCACCTGAAGCTTTGGCCAGAGCCGAAGGGCCAGTCCTCGGGGTCCCTGCTCCAGGGCCTCCCGCAGCTCAGCTGCCCGTCTGGGGAGCGATGCTCCTGGGTTCCCAGCAGCTAATGCCTCAGCCAGCTCTTCGCCATCGGCCTCCAGGCCCAAGAAGACGTCTAGGAGCTCGACCGCCGTCCCAGCTTCCAGAGCCCGCAGGCCCGGGGACCTCAGTGCCTCCAGCAGCAGGGCCCTAGGGTCCTTGGCTCCAGCAGGGCCCAAATGGCCCAGGGCATGCCAAGGCCAAGGGAGGGGGTAGGGCCAAGGGGAGGAAGGGGTCACACGGGCCGTGCCTTCTGGGGCCAGCACTTCCGGGCAGGTCTTCTTTAGGGCTGCCAGACCCAGCAAGGTGGCCTGGAGGGAGACAAGAGGCAGTGTCGTTGGCCCTGGGCCTGAGCCAGACCCTGAGGCCCCAGGTATTTTGTTTGTTTGTTCGTTTCCCATTCTGATGGGAGGGTTTGGCTGCAGTTAGGGGGTCTCTGGCGGGGTTGGGCTCCAGCCTTCCCAGTTTACCTGCAGAGAGACCTCCCCACGGTACTGGTTTGAGGCAGGAGGCAAGAGCTGCACTCCACTTTCTTCCTCCTGGAGCTGGCTGGCCTTGGTCAGAGGGAGATGATTCCGGAAGACGCCTATATCTGTAGCCCCAAAGACATCGTAAAATCCTCATGAAGCCACAGAGTTTCCCAAGAGTTTCAGGTAAGACTGGTGAGGCCCCTGAGGAAGGAACCCAGAACAGGCCTGGGGGAAGAGGGGCTGTCAGGGCCCAGGATGGGAAAATTCATCTTGAACAATCTCGGGCCTGGGTAGGGTCTCTGGGTCAGGTCCCTCTGTGTTGGCAGTAGAAGGGGGAAGGGAGGTCTTCAGGTTCTGGAATCTGACTGTCCTATGGGGTTTCTTTCTCTTTGGGCCACCTCCCCAGACCCTGGGAAACACACCTGTGCTCCCCCTGAGGGGACAGCGGGGACTCTGGGCTCCCTGCAGACACCGCCTCAGGGCCCGCTGCTGGCTCTGGCCCGCGTGCAGCGTGCTCCGCACTAGGCTCTTCCGCTGCCAGGCAGCTGCCCAGCACAGGGCCCCCCATGCCACACGGTGCTGGAGATGGACCAGCCAGGACAGCCTGGCATCCTGGGACGGCCGCCGCCGCCAGAGCACGGCCAGCGGCAGCAGCAGGAGGCACAGCACGAGGCACGGCAGCAGCGGCAGCAACATCTCCAAGCAGCTCCTGACAGGAGGAAGGCCCCCAAGTACTGGCACTAGGGGGAGGGGGGAAACCCATTTCCTCCCCCCCACTCTCCCGCGCACAGGAACACCAAGTGAAACCTGTCAGGCAGGTGATGCGGGGGAGAGAACATCAGGGCTTTGGGGTCACACTGACCTGAGTTTGGATCCTGGCTCTGCCCCTTGTTAGCTGTCTGGCCCTGGGTAACTCAGCCAGCTGCTCTGAGCTCCGTTCCCTTCCCCGATCTGTAAAATGGGAATAATAATACCCCTCAGAAAGTGCAGGAAAGGCATGGCACGGTGCCTGGCACACAGCAGGTACTTAACGGATGGCACATCTGGCCCACTACCGAGAGGCTCTGCTTTGTCCAGGATCCACCCTGTCCCAGCATCCTGTGCGCCCCCGAAGCCCACATGCACCTGTCACAGCCCACTTGTGCCTCTGCCTGGCACCCAGGGCCCCCTCAGCAACCCCCTACAGCCTCAGTACACAACCGGCCAGAAGGATGGAGCCACAGCTTTAAAGGGCTGGGCCTGAACCAGGAAATCCGGCCACCGGGCCTGAGGGAGGAGCTGGGAAGGGGGGGGCTCTTAAAGGGGCAGGTTGCCTAAGGGCCGCTGTGCTGGGAGCTGGCCCAAGCTGGCAGGTGGAGGGAAGTTAGGGCCAGAGTATCGTGGTCCTCAGACTCGTATCAGCTTGAGCCGGGAGTGGGGTGCACCCCATCCTGGAGCAGGTGCAAACTTGAGAACTGTTAAAAAGCAAAAATGTTTTCCAGTCCAGAATTGGTCTCCACAAAGGTAGTAGAGGAAGGAAATACTTTTGTTATTGAATAAACGTCAAAGCAGAGTGTGGAGCACCACAGGCAATCTGCTGGGACTGCAGATAGAAAAGAGTCTCACCCCCTTTTAAAGCCAGAGCCAGGCAGACACAACCCATTAACACCTGTTCTCAAGATAACTACCTGGTAATTGAGGTCACCACCTGTGTTAGCTTATCGGCTGTATAGCAAGGAAACACAAACTTCTCCCATCCTTATGCCAGGAGGTAGTTTTGCAACTGGGAATGAGGTGCCCGATGGAGCTCGGCTCCCCCATCCTACTGAAAAGCTTGAGAAGCTGTGCTCAGAATGAGGGTCTTCTGCTGTCCGTGGTTAAGCCCTCTCTCCATCTGTGCCCTTGACCCAGGCTCTCAGACACTGAAACCTTTCCCTACACCCTCACCTGCCTCTCCGTCTTGCAGTCTCTCTTCTTCTCACAGCTGAGCTCTTAAAGTGTACAATTCAGTGGTCTCTAGTATCTTCATAGGTATGTGCCACACCAACAGTCAATTTTATAACATTTTCGTCACCACAGAAGCAATCCCAGGCCCTTTAGCTATCACCTCCCAATCCCTTCCCACCTCCCTGCCCCCAGCCCTAAGCAACCACAAATCTACTCTCTCTATATATACATTTCCCTATTCTGGACATTTCATTGTAAATGGAATCATATAATCTGTGGTCTTTTTTTTTTTTTTTGCTGTACGCGGGCCTCTCACTGTTGTGGCCTCTCCCGTTGCGGAGCCCAGGCTCCGGACGCGCAGGCTCAGCGGCCATAGGCTCACGGGTCCAGCCGCTCCGCGGCATGTGGGATTTTCCCGGACCGGGGCACGAACCCGTGTCCCCTGCATCGGCAGGCGGACTCTCAACCGCTGCGCCACCAGGGAAGCCCAAGATGTGGTCTTTTGAGTCTGGCTTCTTTCACTTAGCATGTTTTCAAGGTTCTTTCATGTGGTACTGTGTACCAGTAGTTCATTCCTTATTATTGCCAAATAATGTTTCATCGTATGGATGTATCACATTTGTTTATCCATTCATCAGTTGATGGACGCTTGGGTCATTTCCACTCTTTGGCAATTATGTAAAATGCTGTTACGAATGTTTGTACAAGTTTTTCTGTGGACATATATTTTCTTGCATAAAAATAGAATGCAAGGGATTCACTGTGTTCCATTGAGTGGAATGTCAGGGTCGTGTAGTAACGGTTTAACTGTTTAAGGAACTGCTAAATTGGTTTCCAAAGTGGTGTCACCATTTTACATTCCCACCACCAGTATATGAGGGTCCTAGTTTCTCTACATCCTTGTCAACACTTGTTATTATCTGACCTTTTGATTATAGTCATCTTAGTGGGGTGTGAAGTGATCTGAGTCAGTTTTTGCATTTTCCTGATGACCAATGATGTCGAGCATCTTTTCATGTGTTTATTGGCCATCTGTATACTTTTTCGGAGAAACGTCTTTTCAGCTTCTTTACCCATTTTTTAATTGGACTACTTGTCTTTTTATTATTAAGTTGTAAGAGTTCTTTATATATTTTACATACAAGTCCCCTATCAGATATATATGATTTGCAAATATTTTCTCCCATCTTTTGTGTTATCTTTTCATTTTCTTGATAGCGTCCTTTGAAGCACAAAATTTTTAGTTCTGATGAAGTCCAACCACCTATTTTTTCTCTTGCTGTTTGTGCTTTTGGTGTTGTATCTAAGAATTCATTGTCAAATCCAAGGTCATGAAGATTTACCCTTATGTTTTCTTCCAATAATTTTATAATCTTAGCTCTTACATTTAGGTCTCTGATCCATTTTTTTTGATCCATTTTTTATTGTGGTAAAACATACATGAGTTACCATTTTAACCATATTTAAGTGTCCACTTCAGTGCCATTAGGTACATTCACATTGTTGTGCAACCATCACCATCATGTCTCTCCAAAATTTTTCATCTTTCCAAACTGAAACTCTGTACTCATTAAACAATAACTCCCCATTCCTTGGCAACCACCATCCTATTTTCTGTCTTTATGAATTTGACTACTCTAGGTGCCTAATATAAGGGGAATCTTACAATATTTGTCCTTTTGTGTCTGTCTTATTTCACCTAGCATAATGTCTTCGTGGTTAAGATTCATCCGCGTTGCAGCATGTGTCAGAATTTCCTTCCTTTTTAAGGAAGGAAATATACGTTGTATGTATATACCACATTTATCCATTCATTCATTGATGGACTTTTCTGTTTTTACCTTTTGGCTATTATGAATAATGCTGCTATGAACACGGGGGTACAAATATCTGTTTGAATCCCTGCTTTTAATTCTTTTGGGTATATTCCCAGACGGGGAAGTGCTAGATCATATGGTAATTCATATGTCTAATTTTTTGAGGAACCACCACACTGTTTTCACAGCAGCTGCACGATTTTACATGCCTGCCTTCAATGTACAAGGGTTCCAATTTTTCCACATCCCCTACCACAGTTGCTGTTTTCTGTTTTGTTTTGTTTTTTAAATCTTTGACATGGCTCAATAAGGCTGCCTTTAAAAAATATATTTGTTTATTTTCTTAATTTTTTTGGCTGTGTCGGGTCTTAGTTGCAGTATGCGGGATCTTTCGTTGCAGCACGTGGGCGTCTCTCTAGTTGTGGCGTGTGGGTTTTCTCTCTCTACTTGTGGCCCACGGGCTCCAGGGCGCGTGGGCTCTGTAGTTTGCGGCACGCGGACTCTCTGAGATGCAGGCTTAGTTGCCCCGCAGCATGTGGGACCTTAGTTTCCCGACCAGGAATCAAACCCGCGCCCCTGCACTGGAAGGTGGATTCTTTACCACTGTACCACCAGGGAAGTCCCTGTTTTTGTTTTTTTATAATAGCCAACCTGGTGGGTAAGAAGTGGTATCTCACTGTGGTTTTGATTTGCATTTCCCTTACAATTGAGCATCTTTTCCTGTGCTTTTTGTCCACCTGTATATCTTCTTTGGAAAAATGTCTATTCATGTCATGCTCCCATTTAAAATTTGTTGTTGTTGTTGAGGAGTTCTTTATATATTCTGGCTATTAACCCTCATCAGACATACAATTTGCAAATATTTTCTCCCATTCTGTGGGTTGCCTTTTCACTCTGTTAATAGTGTCTTTTGAAGCATAAAAGTTTTTCTATTTTTAATTTTTTTGGCTGCACCATGGCGCGGCTTGCAGGACCTTAGTTCCCCAGCCAGGGATTGAACCTGGGCCACTGCAATGAAAGCACCGAGTCCTAACCACTGGACCACCAGGGAATTCCCAAAAGTTTATTTTGATGAAGTCCAATTTATCTTCTGCTCCCTGTGCTTCTGGTGTCTTGGCCAAGAAATCATTGCCAAATCCCACATCATGAAGCTCTGTTTCCTTCTTGGAGTTTTATATAGCTTTAGCTCTTACGTTTAGATGTTTGATCCATTTTTAATTTTTATATATGATATAAGGTAAGGTTCCAAATTCATTCTTTCACTTGTGGCTATCCAGTAGTCCCAGCACTATTTGTTGAGAAGACTATTCTTTCCCCATTGGTCTTGGCACCCTTGTCAAAAATTTGTTGACCATAGACACACTGGTTTCTTTCTAGACTCTGAATTCTATTCCACTTATCTATAGGTCTATCCTTATGCCAGTACCACACTTTGTTGATTACTGTTTCTTTGTAGTAAGTTTTGAAATTGGTAAGTGTGACTACTTCAACTTTATTTTTGTTTTTCATTTTGTTATGTAGGACTGTATTGTCTAATTTCCATATATTTGTGAATTTTCCAGGGCTTCTGATAAAGCTGCTCGACACCATTAGTCATCAGAGAAATGCAAATTAAAACTGACTCAAGTCATGTCACACTCCACTAGGATGGCTATAATCGAAAGGTCAGAAAATAACAAGTGTTGGCAAGAATGTAGAGAAATCAGAACCCTCATGTAAAATGGTGCAGCCACCTTGGAAACCAGTTTAGCAATTCCTTGTTTCTTGTCCAGGTAAACCAGTTTCCTTGTTTAGTGAGTGGCAGGATTATGTTAGTGAGTCTACCTGCTCCCCACTGTCCACCCACACACACAGTGTGAAGCCTCTGATATTGCTACTTAGGGGGGAGTTATGCCCACACTCACCCTAGCAGGACAGTGATTTGCACAGATCTCTCCTTGTCTCTTTCCCCGACCACACCCAGCTGTTAAACTACACTAGTTGCTGGCTGATTGCTATATTTTTCAACAACGCCCTGGGGAATAAATGGCTCCACAAATTGATCCAATCAAATTCAGGCTTCTGGGCTTCCCTGGTGGCGCAGTGGTTGAGAGTCCGCCTGCCGATGCAGGCAGGGGACACGGGTTCGTGCACCGGTCCGGGAAGATCCCATATGCCGCGGAGCGGCTGGGCCCGTGAGTCATGGCCGCTGAGCCTGCGCGTCCGGAGCCTGTGCTCTGCAGCGGGAGAGGCCGCAACAGTGAGAGGCCCGCATACCAGAAAAAAAAAAATAATAATAATTCAGGTTTCTTTGAAGGGATAGTTTCAAAGGTCAGTATTTGAGATTTGTTCTGACCCTGAGAGAGTTCCTCCCAGGTGTATCTTTACCCATTTCTTTTCTTTTCTTCCTTCCTTCCTCCCTCCCTTCCCTCGTTTCCTCCTCCAGGGAAGTCCCCCTAATTGTTCTTTAAGAGTCAGCTCAGCTGTTCGGTGCCCTTCCTGTCTGTTCTTTTGTATTTGAGAATGGACTTGGGATAGGTTTAAGGCAGCAGGAGCCAATATCCTATCATAATTGGTTGTGTTAGCTGTCTTTCCCATGTTTTTGGTTGCGTTGGGTCTTAGTTGCGGCACACGGGATCTTCGTTGAGGCATGTGGGATCTTCTGTTGCAGCGCATGGGCTCTTCATTGTGGCGTGTGGGTTTTCTCTCTCTAGTTGTGGCGCGGGCTCCAGGGTGTGTGGATTCCCAGACTGCAATCCTCTTGAGGGCAGGAATGATTTCTCATCCCATACACAAGCCTGGCTCAGGGCAGGCACTCTAAATGTGCTGAATTTTAAGGATGAACTTTCTAACAGGAATAGGAGATAAAAGACTATCATTCTAATTTTCAAAACCTCATGTGAACAGGAAGGTAAGAAATGCCCCCATCTGCCATCAAAGCTGGTGACACACACACTCTGAGGCAGCCAGTGCCCAACTAGTTCCTCTTTTCAGAGTCACACTGATGATTTCAAATTTTTCCCTATGAAAGCCACTCTATCTCACCACCTGATGGAAAAAAATAAGAAGAGGACTCAATGTTGTCCATTTAGAGGAAGTATTTATTGTAACATAAAATACACAAATCGTAAACAATACTTTTTTGGTGCCTATATACTAACCTGCATCAACACTAAAATCTGTATCTGAAATAATTTCACAAAGTTTTATAAAGAAAAATTATAAAAAGTATGTTTCCATTTTAAGTTATATTCACTTTTAGTCTCCCTCCCACCCTCTACGAAGCCCTGCACATACTACACATTGAAACATTTTGATGACGTGCATATGTGTGTCTGGGAGCGAGTGAGAGGCTGAGGTGGCCAGGACTTGCCTGTCACCTCTCCTTGCGGTTTGCAGAACAGGGAGAAGAGAGAAGATACATGCAGATAGCGAGCGCAACTTTCAGTCAAAAATCTCTCCCATCTACAGGCATAGCCTCAGGAGAACGGAGGACAGCTCAGCCACTGGACGTGCGCGGGAACCCCAGGCTCGGGGCAGCCACTTTCTTGGGAACCTGTCCCCCCAACCCCAGTGCTAACTATGCAGTGAGAGCTCCGCCCTCGGCACGCCTGCGGCTAGGCCCACTCCTCATCTGAAAGTGTGTCAATCCCTGCCCCCAGGGCTGCTGGGACAACCAGGGCCGGCACTCAGGGTGGCCCAGTGTCGGGCATGAGAGGTCTCTTTGAGTCCAGGAGCAGCCAGGCTTCCTTTCTACCTTTCTCCAACACTCCCAACCTCAGGGGGGATTTTCATCAAATCTTGAGGGGACGTAAGGGGCTTCGCGGCATCCTGCGTCGGTGCTGGTATCCATGGAGGAGTCCGCCTGCTCCTCAGAGGCAGAGACGGTCTACTGCCCAGCACAGAAAAGTAAATCAGTGTATGAAACCAAGCTAGGGCAAAGAGCAGCTTGTAAAAAGTCCTCTTTCAATAAATAATTTACTACAGAGGAATATTTTCCTTTAACATCAAAACACTGATAAATTCAGAAGTTATTTTTGTAAAAAAAATATGTTTATTTACTCACATGTATAAAAATAATGTTTTTAGGGCCATTCTCTCCTGGGTGTGGTCAGGCCCTTCTTTTGGAGGGGGGGCTGGGGGTGACCTTACAGGCCTAACCCCAAAGTTATACCTGCTTCCCCCTCTTCCCACCTGCCTGCCATGGCCCATTCCTTCCTTCTGGTATAAAGCTATGGAACAAACTTTGGATAAAGTTATGCCGAGGATTTTTGGTTTTGCCTTGTTTTCGCAAAGCAAACTTCTCAGCAAACTCGCTGACTGCATTTCCCCAAATTACCAATGCCGACACCCAGCACCCTGCACCAGGGTGGCAACGCACTGGTCCTTGGTTCAGCCCACATTCCTGCCACCCACTCCCCAAGACATTGTGTGCGGACAGTGAAGGGAAATGAGGTGACCTGCGTCCCAGTGGCACAGGACCTGACGCAGGAAGAAAGAATTCTGATGTCAAATTAGGGTGGGAAGGGAAAAACAAGTCCCAATTTGGAAACAAAAACACCATTCAACCTTTGCAAAATGCCGTAATCAATAAGCCTTTGAAAAGCCTCGCTTGTGCCTCTACCAGCACAGAGGAAGGACAGGCAGACTGGACAGCCACTCCCGGGTAACAAGGCAACGTTCTCAGCGCCTGTGAGCCGGGACTGGGCAGCCCACTCTGGCCACGACACAGAGGACATCAACACTGTAAGCTCTAGTTACGTGACTCTCTTTTCTTCCCTCTACTTCATCCAACGTGCCTGCACATGCGTACACACACAGGAACTAAGCGGCAACTCCGTGGGGGCTGGGAGTCAGCGGGAGAGGCAGAGAACATTTAGATGGGTTACGGGTTGTTTAAAAAGCCGCTACCCATCGGAAAACCCACATCTTCTCTTGCCCCAGCGATTGCTCTATGTCCCCCCTTCTCCCATCCCTACCGAGGAAAATGGGGATTGGGGGACAGGGAAGGAGGGAGGACTGGTTTTCTTTGTGAAAAGGCAGCTTCTACGTTTCAGAAGAAAAGTGGAAACAATCATGTTCAATGGCTTGGCAGACACAGTGACAAAGATTCACCAGACACGAGGTGCTTTCACCTCCCTCTGTCCTTCTGTCACTTCAACAGCCGCATGTCCGAGTTCAGCCACCCTCAAAACACACGGCCAAGTTCCAGGGTTCATGGAACTAACTACCTTTCGGCACAAGGTTAAAACAACCACAGCCTCTGTTTGTGGCCCCAGTGCTGCAGCTAAGCTCCGGACAGCAAGGGGGAGAAACAGCCCAACGTGCAATCTCACACACACACACACCCACACCCACACACTCACATTCCCTTCACTGGTGCCACCATGCACAGAAACACTAAAGTCACAACTAGTAGTAACACTTCACATTATGAGTATTGTTTCCAAAGCGAAGCGATTCATGGAATTAAAACATCCACAAAAGTAACTCCTCTGGCGAGGATGAAGAAGCTGGAGGTGGCCACGGGGGGTCACGACTGTGCGTGGGGGATCCACTGACTGTCCATAGGTCGGCCTAAGAGCTCCTCCACGCGCCGTGCCACGTCCATCGTGTCGTCCAGATCAAAGTCCCCATCATTGTCAATGACGGGGTCAGGGCTTGGGAGGGAAAGGGGAGAGGTTACGGGAAGGGAAAGGTTGCCAGAGGCCAATGAGGAGCAGCAGAATCCACCCCGCACCCCCCCAGGTGAGCGGCTCAAGACCGACCGCCTGCACCCTTGGCCCAGGCCTCGCAGGAAAGCAGCACTCTGACCTGAACCCTGGGGCAGAGTCCTTTGCTAGCTGGTTGGACAGAGTGACTCGGACTAAAATATCCAGCCTACCTGCCCCTAACACTGGCTGCCCGCACACACCTAAACCCCACCTGGTCCTTATACAGAGCCAGAAAAATCTCCGCTTTAAGAGAGGGGAGCAGGTGCCATTTGCCCAACCCCACTCTAAACTACCAACATCTACTGGTTGATCTCTCCCTCCCACCTGGGCATGTGCCAGAGCCCGGCCTGGCCTGGGTGATCTCAGACCTAGAGGAGCTCTGGGTTCCTTGCCCACCAGCCCTCTGGTGCCCAGCCTGAGGCCAAGTGCCCAGTTCCTCCCCTCTGAGCCCCAGGAGAACACAACCTACTTCTGTGGGTACATGTTATAATGAGCCTGGGGGCACACGGCTGGGGAGGGGGCCTGGTCCATGTAGGTGGCGCTGCTCCCGGCAGAGTCCGCAGAGGCGCTCACAAACCTGCGAGAGGAAGCAGAGCGCAGCCTCAGCGGGGAGGGGCTCGGGGGCCACCTTCGTGTCTTTTTCAGGTGCGGAAGGACAGAGTGCCCCCTAGGGCTGGGGCCCTGGCTGCAGGAGCGGGGCCCCGGGTACCGACGCCCTGGTGACCAAGCCCAGCTCCCTCCCCAGGAGGGGCGGCAGTGAGGGGTGAGGAGAGCCAGGTGCGGGGGTGAGAGGAGAAGAGAGGCAGCAGGAGACCAGAGCTGGACCCGGGACACTTACTCAGGGACCACTTGCTTGATCTGTGGCTTCACGTATCCGTCCACTGCTTTAGCTGCCGAGGGGGAAGAGTGATGAAAACCAAAGTTCTCAAATGAAATGAAAATGCAGTCTCCCTTAAGAATTCCATCTTTTCTTAGGATGAGACACAACTGCCTCATTTTATCTTAGGATCCAGTATAAGCACATCTTTTAATCCGTTAGGAAGACCCAGTAGAGTTGAGAAGCCTCAATACTGACACCGCAAGGTAAGACAGCTTCCAAGTTGGCTTGGATGTGTTAATTAATTCTTCAAACCACAGGAAAGATATGCTTCGATACAAATCTAAATCAAACATTAACTGCATTCTAACTGTAAAAAGAAAACATATCTTAAAAAGTTTAAAGTCGCAGATGCAGAAAGACAGGGGACAAAACGAGGACCAACAGGAGGAGGCTGCAACAGGACAAATTCTCATTCAAATAAGGAAGAACGCTGTCATCACAGGAACTCCCCGAAAGAGTCTCGGGAAGAACTGATTTCTTCATCACTGGAGGTTTTCACGTGGAAGGTGTACCAACAGTCGCTAGGGGTCACGCGGAAAAATCTAAGCATTAGAGGGGCATTAATTTGACTTGAGGATCCCGGGAGTTACTCTAGTTCTGAGCTTCTACCCTTTTAGGAAAGGGAATGTCACTCTGTCAGGTGTCTGCGTGCTCTTTTCGTGGGGTTTCTGCACTCGGGGGTAATATGATGGTCATGCCTCCCAGTGGGTGCTGTCTGTGCTGTGTGGCTGGTTAAAAAGAATGCTGCTGCTGTGTCTCACTCTCCACAGCATCCCCACTGGGACATGGCAGGCTAGGGATAACCTAGCAGATAAGCTAGAGTTACCTTTTCAAAAGGCTGATTATGGAAATCCAGCTAAGTAGGTAGTAGGAATGTGATGGTCTGAAGTCGGTGAATGAAGTCTTGTTTCCTGGGTGTGTAAATATGGAAATAAGTATAAGCTTAACTATATCAGACAATGAAGATTCCGCTGAGGTCAGAAGGATGACTCAGCCCAAGAGAATGAACTGCTCCGTGGGTCACACATTGCTTGTTATCCTGACCTGCTTCTACTGGGGCTTCGAATGTCAGGAGCTGCCTTTTCATGATATCTCATATGCTTTTTGTGCTTTATGGTCTACAGAGAATTTTACAGAATGGCAGAACAGATAAAAAAACAAAGAAATGCTGTAAAAATAGGATTGAAAAATCTAGATTAGTTGTGCTAACAAAAAGAAGCAGTGGTGGGTTTAATCCAAAATACCACATAAGTCTAAAAATATTTTGGCTTATTTCCCCACCTAGAAATATAACCAGGTGGGAAGGCATGATACAAAAAGCAGAATCTATAAAGGAAAAAGGTCAATAGATTGGGCTATACAGAAAATACAAGTCTTTGCACTTCAGCAAAATAAAACCTGAATGTTAAAAGAACAATGACACACTGAGAAAAATCTCTGCTACAGTAATAAAAGCTTTGTTTACAATATAAAAAAACACTTGCATATTCTTAAGAAAAAAAGGAACTCCAAAAGAAAAATGAGCAAGGAATAGGAACGTACTTCACAGAAAAAATACAAATAGCCAACAATGTGGCGGTTAAGAAGTACAGGCTAGACTGAGCTCAAACCCTGGCTTGGCCTCTTCCTAACTGTGATATCTCTGGTAATTTACTTCACTCCTCTGTGCCTCAGCTCCTCAAATGTAACATGGGGATGGTGACAGTGCCTACTTCACACACCTGTTTTGAGGATGAAATGAGAAACTATTTGAAGTGTGCTCAGAAAAGTGTCTGGTATGCAAGTAAGCATTCGACAAATGTTAGCTGCTATTATCATTCTAGTTATTATTATCTTCATATGAAAAGATGTTTCGACCTTACCTAGAATCAAAGAAATGAAAATAAGAACTAAGATTATCATTTTTATGCCTATCAGACTGGCAAACATGAAACTGCTGAAGAGACACTATCACTGGCAGGAGGAGGATGGAGAAGCAGGTACTCAAACAGGACGTCTGTGGGAGTGAAAACGGATTCCACTTTCTGGGGGGCAACTCTGGACAGACGTGTCCAAATGCTTGAAAAGTATATACCCCTTGACACAAATTCTACCTTAGGGATTTGTCCTAAGGAAACAGTAGAACAAGATGCATGTACCAGGTTATCTCAATATTAACCAAAAAAAAAAAAAACTGTGAATAACTTAAATTTTAAGTATCTTAAATAACCAACATAGGATCACCATACAATGGAATTCTATGCAATTGTTAAAATGATGCTGTAAGTTTATATTTACTAACCTGTAACTCTGCCTGTGATATATTTTTAAGTGAAAGAATAATCAGGTTACAAATGACGACGTTATGGTTATAAGCCAAACCCGACATGATCTGGTCCCTCCCACTGCTCTGCCCTCATGTCCCACCATTTCTCCCCTGCTCATTCAGCTCCAGCCTCCCGGGTCCTCATGAGTGTTTTTTTAAAAAAATAAATGTATGTATTTATTTGTTTTTGGCTGTGCTGGGTCTTCGCTGCTGCGCACGGGCTTCTCTAGTTGCGGCGAGCAGGGGCTACTCTTCATTGGGCGCACGTGCTTCTTTTTTTAAAAATTAATTAATTATTTATTTTTGTCTGAGTTGCATCTTCGTTGCTGCGCATGGGCATTCTCTAGGTGCGGCGAGAGGGGGCTACTCTTTTGTTGCGGTACGCAGGCTTCTCATCGCGGTGGCTTCTCTTGTTGCAGAGCACGGGCTCTAGGCGCACGGGCTTCAGTAGTTGTGGCACACGGGCTCAATAATTGTGGCTTGCGGGCTCTAGAGGGCAAGCTCAGTAGTTGTGGCGTACGGGCTTAGTTGCTCTGTGGCATGTGGGATCTTCCTGGACCAGGGCTCAAACCTGTGTTCCCTGCACCAGCAGGCGGATTCTTAACCACTGCACCACCAGGGAAGTCCTGTGCGTGCCTCTTATTGCAGTGGCTTCTCTTGTTGCGGAGCACAGGCTCTAGGTGCACGGGCTTCAATAGTTGTGGCACACGGGCTCGGTAGTTGCGGCTCGCGGGCTCTAGAGGGCAAGTTCTGTAGTTGTGGCGTACGGGCTTAGTAGCTCCGTGGCATGTGGGATCTTCCCGGACCAGGGCTCAAACCTGGGTCCCCTGCATTGGCAGGTGGATTCTTAACCACTGCGCCACCAGGGAAGCCCCCTCGTGAGGTTTTCTAAGCATGCCAACCTCACTCCCACCTCAGGGTTTCTGCTCTTGTTCTCTCGGCCTAGAATGTTCTCTCTAGATCTATGTGTGGCTTCCTCACTTCATTCAGGGCTACTCTGATGTCACCTCCTCAGAGGAGCTTTCCCTGACCACTCGAGTGAAGTGCTGGGCCGCACACACACCCCCCGTCACTTCTCTATCCCTTCACCTTATTTGTTTTCATAGTGTCCATCACTAGATACATTTATTTGTTTACGTGTTTATTGTCTTCCTTCTGCTATTAGATTGCAACCCCACACAGGAAGTGCTTAATAAGCCTCTGGTGACTGAGTGACAGAACACATATCTACGTCGACTGGAAGAACATTCACTAAATTGTTTACGTTGATGAGATAAGAAATGTCGTGTGATATCTATTTTCTTGTCTATACTTTTCTGGACATTTTACAATAAATACATAATACTTTTATTCTCAGAAAACAATAAAACCATCTCTGTTTTGAAAAACAAAATTCTACCTTCCTAATTTTGTTTGATCTAAGCTTGTATTAAAAGCAATTCATTCCCTTCAATTTGATATTTGGGGTTGGCGGCTGATGTGTTTTTTGTGTAACTGAAGAAAACAGCCCAGGATTTACATCTGCCCTGGATAGAGCTCAAACAGCAACAACTGAGTGCTAACTGCGTAGACTTTCATGCCAGACAGACAGACTGACACACACAGACACACACGTACACCTAAAACAAAACCAAAATCACAATGAAACCAAATCAGAATGCGAACATTGTTACCAGTGGCAGGCTCGCAGGGAACTGGGGTGTAATATTTGGAGTACACTTCATCTTTTGGCCGGTCAGGAAACACGTAGATAAGGTAACTCAGGTCTCCCAAGCGGTCAGCCAGGGACCGGATGGAGAAGTCTCTGGTGGTAAAAGGCATCAGATTCCAAAACATTCTTTCCTCTAGATCAAAAAACAGAATCATCATAGTCTAAATATGATTTCTGAACAGGAAATCTTAAAACCCAAATATACTACAAATAAAGCTCTCCATTAAAATTGTCCCAATGAAAATCTCCATTTAAAAATTACCATAGGGCTACCCTGTTGGCGCAGTGGTTGGGAGTCCGCCTGCTGATGCAGGGGACGCGGGTTCATGCCCCGGTCCGGGAAGATCCCACATGCCGCGGAGCGGCTGCGCCCGTGAGCCACGGCCGCTGAGCCTGCGCGTCCGGAGCCTGTGCTCCGCAACGGGAGAGGCCACAACAGTGAGAGGCCCGCGTACCGCCAAAAAAAAAAAAAAAAAAAATTACCATAGGTTGTAGGTCAAGTAGTTTTTAAAAAATTTATATATTATTTAGTTAGTTAGTTTTGGCTGCATTGAGTCTTTGCTGCTGCATGCTGGCTTTCTCTAGTTGCGGCAAGCGGGGTCTATTCTTCATTGTGGTGCGCGGGCTTCTCGTTGCGGTGGCTTCTCTTGTTGCAGAGCATGGGCTCTAGGCGCGCGGGCTTCAGTAGTTGTGGCTCGCGGGCTCTAGAGCACAGGCTCAGTAGTTGCGGCACACGGGCTTAGTTGCTCTGCGGCATGTGGGATCTTCCCGGACCAGGGCTCGAACCTGTGTCCCCTGCATCGGCAGGTGGATTCTTAACCACTGCGCCACCAGGGAAGCCCGATTAAGCAGTTTTTTAAAGTCATGGGTAGATAAGCAGGTAACACATATACCACTTTCCTAGAGATCTAATGATCTCAGGTAGTTTCCAGTTCAAACAGTATTCTGTCCCTCCCTAGAAGAAACTTCTTGCTGACTCCAGTCCCTGATTCCCTGTACAAAAGTATGTAAAAGAGATAGGAAGTGTGTCCATAGCCAGAGGGTGCATGGGAGTTATTAAAAGCTATTAAAATCTTTAAGTCACAAAAAACTAGCAAGCTACTCTTGTCTTACCGTGAGGGTCAGAGGAAAAGAACTAACATTCTTGGATGGAAATGATCAATGGCAGTTTCCTTATGTTAGGATAAAGGAATAATGAAAATAGCATATTATTTCCACTCTAATGACTCCAAACAACAGAGTAATTCTTTACTGAAATAAGCTCAAGGTTGAGTAATAGGAAGGCAAACATTTCAAAAGGGAAGCAGCTGAGATTCTGGACAGGATACTGCATCACATGTAGCCATATGTCGGGTTGTACATCTGTGTTTCTCAAAATTAGTAATGGTGTTTCCCATAATAAGATGTTACACAAGCTGCAGCTGTGTCATGGTTATACATTTCTGCCTCCCATAATCAGTACTCGTGCCCAGGAATAATAAGTACTCAATAAATTGTTAAAAGTAATTTTGCAACAAAAGCACCTAACCAGAGCCAAGGTGTGTCTTAAAAAGGGAGGGGCACTCACGAGAATCAAACTTCCAAGCAATGGTGATGCCACCAATTTCAGAGTCACTGAACCTCAGCAGGAAGGTCCCGTCAGGCTTGTTAATGAGTAGGTCGTGGGCCTGTTGCTTGTTCACGAAACCCAAGATAGCCCTGGATCACAAAGGCCAAATGAGCAGAAGCAGAACGTGGTGTTTTAATGCCAGAAAAAAGACCCTGCTGCTACTCTACTGCTGACTTAACAAATGACGATCCTCACCCATCATTCCAATGAGGCTTGAGATGTTTTTTTAACACTTCCATCACACCGTCAAACCACTGCCAGAAAGTGTAATTCCGTCCTGGTAAATTCTCCTGGTTGGAGATACAACAATGAACACAAGAAGGCAAAAGTAACACTTGGGATATTACTACCTATATACTTTAACTGGAAAAATTAAATGGAAAACAACATCTACATTGTCAGAATCATACAAATATACACACCTACCTGAGTTTGACCAAATGGTCCTACAACCCAAAAACAGAATAGTGGGGAAAAGACGGAAGAAGGGGAAAACACCACAGAGCAATTACCAATACACCCAGTGGACCCTGGCTACACATACTTTCCCCTGTATCTAGGCTGACTAGTCCTTTGCTGGTTTTGACGTGTGGTCTGTGACCAGCAACAGCAGCGTCACCTGGGAGCTTCGGAGAAACCTGTAAATCTGAATGGGATTAGATCACACCATGAGGCCACAGAGAACACTCCGTCATACAGGTGTTGCCAACCATGATCAGCAAAATGCAGTGATCTGATTCCGGTGGAAGGCAGGAGCCGTACTGTAATGGCAAAGACAGACCACCTAGGCCTCCTGCTTCCCTGTCAAACCTCCTCTGACCACCAGTGAACCTGTTAGCCAGCTGGTTAGCATGCGACCATTTAAAAGAGTTCCACTCAGAGACTGTGAGATCTCTGAAGTAGGGCATGTGTGGTGAGGGTGGGGGGCGTAAGCAAAGACACGAAAGTTCAGTTTATAATCAGAGATGTGACGGGTGACATCTGAACTACCAGATGCTAGAGGCAAAGTATCCTTCGTCAGCATCCTCTTTTGCAGGCTGAGGGTCCCACAGGAGCCTGACTTTGCATTACACATCGAGGAACATCAGAGAGTCAACGGGACAGAGCCACGGAGTTTTCATCATCACGAAAGCCTTACTTCTCATGAGTTACGCTGCCGTTTACTTTGCTGTTTCCTTTACAAAGGAAGAAAATGCACTAGCCGCATGCAAGGCCCAATTTGCTGATATAGTCGAACATAATTTTCTACATAAAAAAGTATGTGGTTGTCCATCTATTCAGAAGCTTCCTACTACCACGGGCACGTCGTATTAGAGACATGAGGAATGAGGGCCGAGGGCAGGGAGACTCCTGAGGGATCTGGTTTGCAGGGGCCGATCTAACTGCAGCGGGCGGCGTCCCTCACCCTGTTGAACTGGGACCAGGACACGGACATGCCGTTGTAGTCATCGAGGTGGCTGCTACCGCTGTTGAAGAGCTTCTGCGCCAGGAACAC
>NW_021703786.1:18045967-18107729 GCF_005190385.1 Monodon monoceros
CTGCTAGAATTATCCCCCCAACATTTACTCAACAGCTGCTATGATTCGGGCTGTGCTAATCTCAGGGTACCGAGATAAAAGACATAGTTCCTTCTCAACAAATTTATATTCTACTGGGGAGGACAGAGTTAATAAATAGTACTAATACAGTTCTAAAATGGAGCCCACAGGCACGGTAGTAGAGGAACACCTGGTATGTGTATGCATGTGTATTTCCATGGCTGGTTGGTTGAGCTAAAGCTTCTCTGAGATTTTGAACTGGGCATGCAACCAGGGAGAGGAAACTACAGGTACACCTCATTTTACTGTGCTGCAATATACTGCCCTTCACAGGTACTGCCTTTTTATTTTTTTAAATGAATTGAAGGCTTTTAGCAACCCTGTGTCGAGCAAGTCTACTGGCTGCCATTTTTCCAACAGCATTTGCTTGTTTCTTGTCTCTGTGTCACATTTTGGTAATCCTCGCAATATTTTAAACTTTTTCATTATTGCTATATTTGTGATGGTGATCTTTGATATACTACTACAGCTTGCTGAAGGCTCAGATGGTTAGCATTTTTTAGCAATAAAATATTTTTAAATTAAGGTATGCACATTTTTTTAGACATAATGCTATTGCACACTCAGACTACAGTCTAGATAAACATAACTTTTATATGCACTGGGAAACCAAAAAATTCATGTGACTTGCTTTATTGCAATATTCACTTTATTTTAGCGGTTATGGAATCAAACCCTTGGCATCTCCAAAGCATGCCTGTATTAAAGTCACCCTGCCAAATTCTATAAGGTCAATAGGGGGCGCTCGTGGGGCTCCACACCCTCCAGACTGAATTCTGACTCTGTACCCAAGTGCCAGCAGGCTTTACCGCAGGCAGGGGAGCCCTTGTCTGTAAGGGCTAACTGAGATGCACTAGTTGCTCTGCCCCAGGACGGCCTCTCTGAATAACCACACAGAACAACATTAAAAGGCTGTAAAACACAGCCCCCGTGGCCCTAATACCCTCCCTGCTTAGAAAGGTTAACATTTCAATAAAGCATCACTTACAAAATGTCTGCCACATAAAGTACTGTCTGATACTATTTCCTTAGTCCGTGTGCTCCTTCCCACAAGAGGAAATGTCTTCGCTCACAGCCCAGCAGCTCCTTGGATATGGGTAGTCAGAGTGAGACCCCAAGCTCTCCAAGGGCCAGCGCCTGTCTTCTTCCCTTCCAAAGCCTCAGCCTCCTGCACTGCCTTCAATGCAAATGATTCTCTTCTACTCCAGAGAGAGGTAAACGCTTCTAAATGGAGAACTGGTTCTCTTCCAACCCGACCAGCTTCTTTCTAGTCCTCATTCCCGTCCCCCAGACACACGCTGCCCTCCCACACCAGCCTCACCCTGGATCCTCAGGCTCTCTTGATACTGGATGATGAAGTACTCTTGAGTCTGCTGCAGCTTCTTCAGCTCATTCTCTGTGTCTTGCGTGACCAGTCGCAGCTCCTCAAATGTCTGGTTTATCTGAAGGTGTTTCTGGGACATGGCATCAGCGAGACTTCCAGCCGGAGAATTACCCTGGAGACAGATCAGGGAGAAAGTGTGGGCAGCAGTGAGCTGGGCAGGAGGATGGGAGAAAGCCTTAGGCCATAGTCCCAAGGAAAGGGCGACGCTCGCATTAAAACTGGGCTGAGATGCCAAAAGCTAAACTTTCAGTCAGAGAATTGCAAGTGTTATTTGTGAGAGTTGGGGTAGAGTGGGAAAAGAAGAGCAACAGGAGACCTGGCGGACTACGGCATCTTCATAAAGTACTGCAGAAAGCTTCTGACCTCCACCAGAGCATCCCACCCAGGGTCCATCTGGGTTCTCTCTGGAGAGACTAGAACTCAACATGTCCCAGGAGTCACCTGGGTTTTCCTACTAATGATGATGACCCCTCATTTCGTAGTCATTTGCTGACCCGGTGCCACGATGCCACCTGTGCTAGGTGCTGGGGACACAGTGGGGGACAAGGCTGTGGGAACACACATCGTCTGTGTCCTCCCTCGAGACCTTGTGACTGAGGGAAGAGGGTGAACCGCTCACAGGCGGTGTCCTGGAGACCCCAAGTGAAGTGACAGGGGAGGCATCCACAAGGGCTTTGTGGATCCAGCCACTGAACTACCCTGGTTGGATCTATTTCTTCAACACCTGGCTGTGGGGTTGGGGGGAGAGCAGAGGCTGTTCTTAAGTAACCTCACCTGAATATAAGCATGCCTCTCCTCAAATATAATTCAGTTGGGGTAAAATTATTTTGCACTTGTTCACACTGCTTTGTGGTTGCGATCTCATCAAGGTTACAAGTCAGTTAAGATCAGAGACCAGTCTTCTATTTCCTTTGGGCTTCTTAGGACAATGCTCTGTTTATAGTGACACCAACAGATGCACACCGAGTCATCTTGACAAAGCTGGGTCCAGAAAGAGCTGGGTAAGAAAGGACATCCCAATGCCTCTCCCCAAACCCATGGACACTCACATTGTTGGCTTCTCGGACCAGCCTCTGTTCATTGTACAGAATATGGCGGATGCAGCGGACCAGCTCCATGGGGCAGCGATCATATGCATTCTGAAAGAATCCAAGAGCAAACATCACTTTGTTCCACTCCATGCTATGGGGCCTGCACCTCACAGCAGGGGGCCAGGTCTTATGCTGGAGACTCCTAGTGACACAATGGTGTAGTCATGAGGAAAGCTACTCCTCAATCCAATGGGGACAAGAAAAGCACATTGTGGGAAACCCAGTTACAGGAAGAAGGTAAAATTATTCTATTTCTTGCATCTTAATTTGCTTAAAGTAAGGGCACCATGCTTGGAAACAGAATACATTTTAAAGAGGCCATATTAGAGGAGAAACTGGACACCACCTTGACTGGGCAATCAAAATTACTACCACCAATGAGGAGAAGATGGACGTTGTACGCCTCTGGATGTGATACCCTGAGAAAGACACAACGCTACTTATTTAGAATTCTGATCAGGGGTGTGTAACCTGAATCTAATCATGAGGAAACTTCATACAAACCCCAAATAAGGTCCATTTTATACTTAAAAAATAGAGGAGCTGAATTATTTTAAAATGTCAATGTAATGAAGGACAAAGAAAGATTGACAAATGGTTCCACATGAAAGGAGATTAAAGGGACATGACAACTAGATCCAATATGTGATCCTGCACAGAATCCTGGGCTGGAGGGGAAAAAACTGCCCTAAACGACATCAGTAAGTCAGTGGACAAAATGGAAATAAAGGTATAAGATTACCTAAAAGTGTTGTATTGATGTTACATTTGCAGAAGTTGATAACTGTACTGTAACTACATAAGAGAAGATGCATATTCTTAGAAAACGCACACTGGAGTACTTAGGGACAAAGGGACGTGATGCATGTAACTTACTCTCAAGCGATGAAAATATGTGTGAGTGTGTGTGTGCATGCGCGTACACGCAGAGGGAGAATACAGTAAAGCACATGTTAACGACAGGTGAGTCTGAGTGTAGGTAGGGGTTAGTATCAATCTCATAATTGTCTACACATTTGAAATTATTTTCAAATAAAAAGTTTAAAAAAGGCAGCTACAACCACAAAGCCAAACAATAAGAACTTTATACACGTCACATGTGACTCAACAACCTTGGGTTAAAGAAGAAAAAGAAAATCTCTGAATGAAGGAAGAGCCCCTGCAGGGAAGAGAATGAAGTGTGGCCTGGCGCTCACATCCACCTGGAGCTGCGTGGCCTGGAGCTCATGCCCACCTGGAGCCTCGAGGCCCCAAGATCACACCCACCTGGAGCTGTGTGGCGTAGTGCCCCAGCTTGATCTTCAGTAAGAACCCATCTTCCCCCACTTGGTGCTCTGCCTTCTTCTGCAGCTCCTGCACCAGGCCCTCCAGGAGCTGGGTGGCCTTAATGTTCTCCTGTGGATTATCAAGATCTATTGAGTCCCTAGGGGAAAGAAATTACATACATATGTATACATACATGCACACAGCCTGTATAAATGCAGCCTCAACGCATCACACCTTTTCTTTGGCTAAAGTAGTTTCTTTATAATGCTCACTGCAAATTTTAGGAAACAGTCCAATTCAAATTGACTAGATACCTACATTAACCTATTCCTAATCCACTAATTACCTAAGTGGGATGCATAGTATATTTTCTTTTCTTTTTTCTTTGCAATGTACTGCTCTTTCTCCTACTGACTTGCTCTGGTGCTTATGCTATTTGCTTCTAGGAATGAAGGGAAAAGGAAAGTGCTTTGTGTACTCTGAAGGAAATAGTGACTCTGATAATTTCCTATTTATAGTTACCCCCTCATGGGTGTAAGGGGGCACAGGGTCAAGAATGCTCTATGTGTTTTTTCCAGCCTCGACTTGTTCTACGTCTTGCTAATTTCACATAGAGTATTTCTTAAGTAAAGGCAGGTGAGTCAACATTTATCATTACTTCTAAGAAGCCCTAGAAATGGGATATTAAGACAGAAGATGCCTACAAGTATTTACACAAGTCAAACACTTACATCAATAGTTGCAGATCTGGGACATGTAGGCAACGTTAACTCCTCCAGTGAACCACAGAAGTCACTAACAGGGCTTTGTATTAATTCAGAGCCACTTGACAGGGGTTGGGTGGTCTCCCTCCCTCCCTTTCTTCCCCCACTCTTCCCCTCATCCCTGACTCTCTTTCTTTTTTTTTTGCGGTACACGGGCCTCTCCCGTTGCGGAGCACAGGCTCCGGACGCGCAGGCTCAGCGGCCATGGCTCACGGGCCCAGCTGCTCCGCGGCATGTGGGATCTTCCGGACCGGGGCACGAACCCGTGTCCCCTGCGTGGGCAGGCGGACTCTCAACCACTGTGCCACCAGGGAAGCCCCTCTCTTTCTTTTTTTAAACAACTTAGGTAACAACTGCTATTGGGCAGTACTAAATTACTTAACTCGGCTCACTGAAGAAAACTAACAGCTGTAAGGTTGAAATAAACTGCTGGTGGGTCTGGAGCCAAACAAGAGATCTGGTGATAGCTAAGCAGCTCTGTCATCTCTACACAGCCCTGAAGTCATTAGCAACTAATTTCTAATGGGGGCACAAACAGGTATACCAAAACACTGACACATTACTTCATCAAATAATATGCTCGAATCTGCACTTTTGAGAAGGCAGTGGAGAAAGCCAAATTTCAAATATGTGTGTGCTATGTACTAAATATGTCTGAATAAAAGCCTGGAAGGAATGAAGGCAGCCCTGCACCTCTGTTGAGACTGGCAATAATGCTCCACTCTTAAGAAGCGACAGTCTCTGAGCACAGCTCATGGAAATCAAGTACTACTGGTTCTCGTACTTCAAAACTTAACTCTCTGCCATATATATATGAACTTTCTTAGTTTAAACGTGAAGAACTGAAGATGTTTTAATTAAAATCTTTATATCCTTAAAACCAAAACCGAATAAAATTCAGGTTTTCCTTGATATCAACATAAGTCTCTTAACATTCGTTCAGTAAGAAGACTGCATGGGAAATTTACTAAATGAAATTTTAGATCAACAGAAACCTCCTACTAATGTTTTTCTGAACTCTCCAAATCTTTAACAGAAAATGAAAAGGAAATGGAAAAGCACTAAACGAGGTACAGTTGACACGCTCATAGTTAGCTCCTTTTTTGCTCAATTACATGAGGCTGAGTTCTGTTTTTTTTTAATTGCCTAGAAAATTGCCCTCCTTTGGTGCCCTCCAGCTTTTGAACAGAAATCTGCTACTAACACACAACTGCAATTATTCAGAGGCAACATTACTGACGGGTTTACAGCTTGCCTCAAATAGTAACATAAAGGCTGGTTTCTCCAGGGCTCTGTCAATGAGGACCCCTGCTCTCCTGGCCATGACGGTGGAGTATCTGATGAATACGACAGATCAGACTGAGACTGGTAACCAACCAACACCTGCCCAGGCCCTGAGCAGAACAGCAGACAGCCTGCTGCCTGGTGTGCAATAACGTTGTTGATTAAAAAGCTCTGTTGTCAGTCTACTGCACTGTACTAATTCTGAAAGAATTTAAAAACAATTTTCCCCCTGGGTATATAAACAGTAATTTGGGAAATAAGAAAAATAAACATGGTTGTTAAATCTGCGACTAAGACGTAATTATTGTTAACGTTTTGGTGTATTGTCTTTTAGTCTTTACCTATATATATATATATATATATAAAAAAATATACATTTGGAAATACCAAAGTCACCATTGTTAAACTTGTTAACAATACACTTTATTAAATTGTATGCATGTGCATACCTTATCTGCCCCATTAAACACTAAATTCTTTGTGGACAAGGGCTTCAACGTTTTCTATGAACTCTACCTACAACACTGCTCGGCACTCACAACATATTTGCTAACTGTTTTTTATTAGCAGCAATATTTTAATGCTTTTAGCCAAAATTTACTATTAAAGGAAACAAATCCTATTTTTTAAAATCCCAATAGCCATTCCATCTTCTTAAGCTTTAAGATGGAATTAAATACCTTTTCATGGGTCACATAATTTTCTTTATAAATGTACAACTTTTAGAGTATTCACTATGTTGCCTTTCCAATCAAACTTCAATATGGGGCTTCCCTGGTGGCACAGTAGTTAAGAATCCACTTGCCAATGCAGGGGACATGGGTTCGAGCCCTGGTCCGGGAAGATCTCACATGCTGCAGAGCAACTAATCCCGTGCGCCACAACTACTGAGCCCGAGTGCCACAACTACTGAAGCCCGTGAGCCTAGAGCCCGTGCTCCGCAGCAAGAGAAGCCACTGCAATGAGAAGCCCATGTGCTGCAATGAAGAGTAGCCCCCGCTCCCCGCAAATAGAGAAAGCCCATGCGCAGCAACGAAGACCCAACGCAGCCAAAAATAAATAGATAAAATAAATAAATTTATATATAAAACAAAAACGTCAATATGCTTGTGCTTCACAAAACATGATGGAAAAAACTTTGTTCACTTACCAAGCTTGGCTTTCAATCCACTGGGATAAGTAATGCCGCACCTCAATGGGGAAATGCTGACCATACAATGCTTGCATCTGATGAAGGGCATCTCCTTGGAGCTGCTGGGCTTGTATCCACACAGCCATGGTTTACAATCTGTTAAACAATCAGTGGTTTGGATGAGCTTTTTTTCTTCCCATTTTAAATCCATCAGAGTAAATACTCGATTATAAAGGCCAGAGATAAATGCATTTAAGCCCTTTTTGATAGACTAAAGATCAGTGTTCGTGAACTGAATTTTAGCTTCAAAATGTTTTCAAAATTCAGTGTGGCCATGGAAAGGTTATAACTGTGTCTATGAAGCTCTGACTATAAAATGTACTGAAGTCCTATAAGCAAAAGTACAAATCCAGCATTAAGGGAAGAACTGCCTATAGCTTTGATATCACAGACATGTTCTTTCTTTTACATGTGTTCCAAACTTGAAGCAACAGTAAGCAGCATTTCAACAGTAATGATAAATAAGCAGCACGGGGATTTTGTAGAAAATCACTTGTTTTAGATTTGGTATTTTCACTTTTAAGAAATGCAGTAAACGTATTGCCATTTTAAAAAAGGCCCAGTAAAAGAAAAGCGATAATATCTAAAGCACGGATGGAACTCTATGTATTATCACTATTTACCTGAGCAGTAATTGTTTGCACATAAAGGACACAGATTTATTTGGAAAAATAACCCCAAGGTTCACCTTCTGATTTACTGCTTAGGAATTTACAAAGCAATGTTCTGTTAAAATTATAGCATTTAAAAATCTTTCAGACATAAAAACAACACATTCCAGCTAAGAGTTAGAAGCAAGAACCATTATATTGCAATGGTGGGTAGGTTTTTAAAACACACTGTTGATTTCACAAAAAGTTTTATAAAAATATAAAACTACCATGATGCCTTCTCAGACTCACCTAATAATTTTTTTTTTTTGCGGTACTCGGGCCTCTCACTGTTGTGGCCTCTCCCGTTGCGGAGCACAGGCTCCGGGCACGCAGGCGCAGCGGCCATGGCTCACGGGCCCAGCCGCTCCGCGGCATGTGGGATCTTCCCGGACCAGGGCACGAACCCGTGTCCCCTGCATCAGCAGGCGGACTCTCAACCACTGTGCCACCAGGGAAGCCGAAGAATTTTTTTTTTAAATTTATTTTTAAATTTTTGGCCGTGTTGGGTCTTCGTTGCTGCGCGCGGGCTTTCTCTCGTTGCAGTGAGCGGGGGCTACTCTTCCTTGCTGTGCACGGGCTTCTCACCGCAGTGGCCTCTCCTGTTGCGGAGCACGGGCTCTAGGCACGCGGGGTTCAGTAGGTGTGGCTCGCGGGCTCTAGAGCGCAGGCTCAGTAGCTGTGGCGCACGGGCTTAGTTGCTCCACGGCATGTGGGATCTTCCCGGACCAGGGCTCGAACCCGTGTCCCCTGCATTGGCAGGCGGATTCTTAACCACTGCACCACCAGGGAAGCCCTCACCTAAGAATTTTTAATTCATTTGGCAGAAACTCTCTGGGATTAACCAGATTGTGACAGCAACAGTACTTTCATGTACACAAGGGGGACTAAAACGGAATCTTGCTCTAACACTGTGGAAGTGGTATAAGGCAGAGATATCTTGAATCCCATCCAAAACTATCTGGCTACTGATTTGCACGATTCTCCTAAGAACTGTGTTACAGTCAGGGTACGGTGAATTAGACCTTGATTTTGTTGAATACCAGAGACCACGCAAGTGTGTTAGGAAACAAAAATCCCTTCTCTGTTAGTTGTAGTTGTCTGATCACATAACACAGAGCTATTTATGGGACAAGTTAGTTAGCCAACAATGAGGTGTGGGGTGGGTGCCAGTTACCTATTTTAGGTTTCTGCAAGGCTGTAGAACACTTGAGCAGTGTACAATTTACGGCTTTTGAGCATTAAGGCTGGGATCACTGTAAGATCACCCAGGACATCAAATTTCATGGCTGAGGGTTTACTAGGAGAAAGACTGGGATAAAAGAGCTCTCTCCAGAAGTAATCCCACATTACAATCAAATATGTGGAAGACATTTAATTGTACAACATAATTTCTAATCAAATGACTCATATCATATCCCAAGATTTTGGAAAATGGGAAGAGATACCAAAGCATGTTTTTTGGACAAAAGGTAAAGGGATGGATGGGATGGATGAAGGTGCTTTGGCAAGAATGATCAAGGAATGAAGAAAAGAATTCAGGTAGTATTAATCTCTTTTAGTGGTAAGGAATTGGAAAGAAGCAGGACCTCGCCATAGCTCTCGTAAAGAATATGTAAATGATACCAACAGATACAAAAATTATCTTGCATCCTGCATTCATTAACCGAATTGACCCAAGAGACAGAATGAAGATTGTGGGAAAATGTTTATCTTCAAAGAGACTCCTCAGTCTACCCAAATAAAATAGTATTCTGTTCATTCCCTATCGTCTCAGTCTGCTTTATTTTTCTTGGTATCATTTATCACTTCCTGACATTTATCACATATTTGTTTAATGACTTCCCACTAGGGTGAAATCACCACGAACACAATGACTTTGTTTTGTTTTCTGCTCTTTCTCTTGTCCTAAAACAGTGCCCCGCACATAAGCATTCAGTAAATTTTTTGTTGTTGCATAAATAAATGTATAGACACAATTTAGTCAAATCTATCAGCTCTTTTCAAAGTCATCATGGAACAAGATATCAGTATGAAATACCAAGTCAAGAAAATGATACAGATTTTATAATTTGGGTGAGTCAATGGTCTATCTGTCCCTTAATCACATATGGCACAATTTGTAATTTTAAAATAATTAATTAATTTTTGGCTGCATTGGGTCTTTGTTGCTACGTGTGGGCTTTCTTTTTAGTTGCAGCAAGCGGGGGCTACTCTTCGTTGCAGTATGCAGGCTTCTCATTGCGGTGGCTTCTCTTGTTGCAGAGCATGGGCTTCAGTAGTTGTGGCACATGGGCTCAGTATTTGTGGCACATAGGCTCAGTAGTTGTGGCTCGCGGGTTCTAGAGAGCAGGCTCAGTAGTCGTGGTGCACGGGCTTAGTTGCTCCACGGCATGTGGGATCTTCCCGGACCAGGGCTTGAACCTGTATCCCCTGCACTAGCAGGCGGATTCTTAACCACTGCGCCACCAGGGAAGCCCACAATTTGTAATTTTCCCTTTTAGTTTTTGTTAATTTGTTTTTGTCTGTTTCCCCACTGAATAAGAACAGTAAGTGAGGGAGCATGTTTATTCACCACTGTATCTCCAGTACCTAGTATGGGGGCATGCCATGTAAGTATAACTTTATACTTAAATATTGGCTGAGTGAATAAATACACACCAAATATTTGGTAAATATTTCATATGTTCTGCTGTCTGAGCATAATTCCAGGAGTCTATTATTGTTTTAAGAAAGAAATACTATGGTGATATGCCACATAGGTAGGAGTATTATATAAACGTCACACTGTTTTGTCAAGTTTTATATTAGTTCTTAGTTTTTATAAAAGAGTAGAATGCTAAGCCCTTAGAAGTTTTCAGAATACTTTTTATGGTTCTAAATATGAACATGCCATAATAGTTATTTTCTAAAATGTCATTTGAAGGATAATAGCGGGCAAATATAAGGTGGTAACCACCTTATTTTGATAAATACAGTATAATTTCACTACAAAAAGTGCTTTGATAGAGCTGGAAAGTAGATTTTGCCTACCAATGATCAAAAATGTAAAATAAAAATACACTGAACAGTACAGAATCATTTTTATTTGACTTTTAAACTAAGAGTTATATACACATGGAATATGAGATGACCTACTGAGATTATCATGCAACGATTTAAAACATGCAGTTTAGAAAAAAACTACTTCCCCCCACTGACTGTATCAATAAAACCTAGAGTCTAAGTAGTGCTTTTCTTCATACACGTCAAAACTTCACACGTGTCCTACACACATTATTAGGCAAAGCCTACACCTGGTATCCGCTGACTCCTTGTCCTCTCCCACCAGTACATCCAGCCACCCCACACATGCAGTGAACGCTTGTCTGTCCTCAGTACACGCTCTCTTGTGCTTATTTACGGGCACCTCCATCTTCAATGCGTGATGTTCTGACAAGGGAAGTGGTTTGTATCTTTGGTAAATCATCACAGGGGCTTCTTTAAAGACTGGGAAATGGATTCACAATCTTATTTTTAGCCAAAGATGAGAACTATTTGAGCTTTGTTAGTTGCATTCTTACTGTTCGTAAGCATTCCAAACAACCCCAAACCACCTTGGACATAGAATCTTGTACTTTCTGAAAGCATAAGGTATCTACATTGACCTCATATATCTGGATATATCCTAGGAGTCCCAAATAAAGCAGACCCTCAGGCATTTGAAAAAAAGGGCTTCAAAGTCTAATAGCTCATAATGTTACAGGCTTATTGAAAACCGCAGAAATGAGTACCTGTTAAATAAATATGAGTGGGTGAGATTTAACGATAATTTTGTCCCAATAATAAATACCTTTTTATTAGATGCTTTCCCTTTTAGAAGTAAAATATAAACCTTTGTTTTAAAAAAAAACTCACTCTGAAGACTTCTAGAATGTTGTGGCTAAAGTAATGCTATCGTTAACCTGTCAAGGAGGAAATGCAGAGGACAGGACAACACAAGGTTCCCAAAGCATACCTGCCACCTGCAAGAATGAATTCTAGCTTGCAGTGGGAGTAGGGGGTTTCAAATGTGTACAGGGATTTGGTCTGCTGGATTCATGTATATAATTTAGAGCATTTTATAATTCCTATTCTCCATCCCATCACCACTGCCAAAGACTCTAAAATGGGGTTCAAGTTCTGGAGATAATGGCAAACTCTCCTCAACAGAGCTTTACAAAATATTTAACCTCTTAAACCTCTCTGGGCCTCAGTTTCTTTACTTGTAAAATGGGAATAACAATTACGTCTCTCAGGTGGCTGCTATAAGAATGAGTTAACATGGGTAAATGCTTAAAATGGTGCCTGGCTCATAGTAAATGCTCAATCTTATTCTGACTTCTTAAAAAATATATATTTTTGGCGCATGCGGCCCCATGCCGCAGCCGACCCCGCCCGCCGCACCACGCACCCTAGCAGTCAGTGGGTGAGCTGCGAGCCGTGGAGGTCACCGTGGGGAGGCGGGGCGGGGCGGGGGCAGCACGGCAGCCTCCTTACGGCTCCGTGGAGCCGCCTCCGGCCTCCGGTACTGGAGCCGCCGGCAGCAACCGGCAGTGGTCAGCCTTGCAGCGGTGTGTTCTAGGTCAATGGCTTCTAGGACTCCAGTTGGATTCACTGGAGTAGGCAACATGGGGAATCCAATGGCAAAAAATCTCATGAAACGTGGCTATCCACTCATTGTTTATGATGTGTTCCCTGATGCATGCAAGGAGTTTCTAGACGCAGGTGAACAGGTAGTGTCTTCCCCAGATGTAGCTGAAAAAGCTGACAGAATTATTACAATGTTGCCCACCAGCATCAATGCAATAGAAGCTTATTCTGGAGCAAATGGAATTCTAAAAAAAAGTGAAGAAAGGCTCACTATTAATAGATTCCAGTACTATTGATCCTACGGTTTCGAAAGAATTGGCCAAAGAAGCTGAGAAAATGGGAGCAGTTTTCACGGACGCCCCTGTTTCTGGTGGTGTGGGAGCTGCTCGGCCTGGGAACCTCACGTTTATGGTGGGAGGAGTCGAAGAAGAATTTGCTGCTGCCCAAGAGCTTCTGGGGTGCATGGGCTCCAATGTGGTGCATTGTGGAGCCGTCGGGACCGGGCAGGCTGTGAAGATCTGCAACAACTTGCTGTTAGCTCTTAGTATGACCGGAACTGCTGAAGCTATGAATCTGGGAATCAGGTTAGGGCTTGACCCAAAACTCCTGGCTAAAATCCTAAATATGAGCTCAGGACGATGTTGGTCAAGTGACACCTATAATCCTGTACCTGGGGTGATGGATGGAGTTCCCTCAGCTAATAACTATCAGGGTGGATTTGGAACAACACTCATGGCTAAGGATCTGGGATTAGCACAAGACCCTGCTACCAGCACGAAGAGCCCAATCCTTCTGGGCAGTCAGGCCCATCAGATCTACAGGATGATGTGTGCGAAGGGCTACTCCAAAAAAGACTTCTCATCCGTGTGCCAGTTTCTATGAGAGGAGGAGACGTTCTGAGTTTGCCCTTTGGCTGTGGACACTGTTGGGAACCACACTCTATCTTGGAGCCTCTTATAGCTCACTCCACAAGTAAATGGGCTTAATCAAAGGTCACCTGTCTGCTTTTGTTTGTCTAGTTCACAATAAACCCTGGGATTTTTCACCCATTTTTGTTGTTGTTGTTGTTGTTATGCGGGCCTCTCACTGTTGTGGCCTCTCCCGCTGCGGAGCGCAGGCTCCGGACGCGCAGGCTCAGCGGCCATGGCTCACGGGCCCAGCCGCTCCGCGGCATGTGGGATCTTCCCGGACCGGGGCACGAACCCGCGTCCCCTGCATCGGCAGGCGGACTCTCAACCACTGCGCCACCAGGGAAGCCCTTTTCACCCATTTTTAACTGCTTATTCTTTTTATCTATTTAGCAAACACATATTATCTGATTTTCTTTTTTTTTCCTGCAAGCCACTGATGGTCTCTGCTAGCTAGCTGATTGACCTTTTCCAGAAGTTTGATTCCTGAGCATCAATAGCTAAAACACTGCCTACTTCAATCAGGATATTTACTCCACTTTACAAATAAAACCAAATTTTTTTTCCACAGGATAAAACCTCTCCTGGAGGAAAGAAAAGAAATCGGTGTGAGGAAAGGAGTTAGAGAAAGGGGAAGTACAGTGAATTACTCCCTGTGTCCCTCAGAAAGTTTGTCCTGTTAACCCAGTGGTGGTATTCTTGCATTCTGAGGTTACCAGTTTATTTTCCAGAACTTGATAAAGCAAGAGAACTCCTTGCTGCCCGCTGTGTAATTTGGACTCTGTTACATTACCTTGGTGTGCCCCTCTTGTAACAACTCCCAATACTCAGCAAACTTATTTTTTATATTTTTGCTTCCTTGTACATTCTTACTACATATTTTTTGACTTCAAAAGAATGACATCTTTAGAACTGTTTCAGAGCCTACGATGATATGTGCTTTAGATAATTATTATATTATCCTAAATATAACCATATTATTTTGAATTCAAATAAATTTCTATGCTGATAAAATATATATATATATATATTTTATTTAAAAAATTTTTTGGCCACACAGTACAGCTTGTGGGATCTTAGTTCCCCAACCAGGGACTGAACGCCGGGCCCTCAGCAGTTAGAGTGCAGAGTTCTAACCACCCGACCACCAGGGAATTCCCTAACTTTCACAACCTGAAACTTACAAAGGTGGCTTCCTTCTCCCCACCTCCAATTTTAACTCACTTCAATTAAGTACCTTCCCAAAGTCAATCTTCCACAAAGAGCTCTTGCTATCTTTCTCCTTAACCAATATCCTGCACATAAACTTTACCTTCCTGTTAAAAGCTGGTATTCCCATTTCTTAATCAATTTCACTGGCACCAGGACTCCCACAGGTGAGACCTGATGGAGGCTGGTGGAAAGGCACTGGGAAGACTGTTCCCTCACCTCTGAACAAGGGAATTAAGAATTGTGAAGGGTGGTGTAAGGAGAGCAAGGCTGCCATAAGTATACTAAACTCCAAAAAGAAAACATCCATTCTGATGTGCTCTTCTGGCAGCCAGGAGCTAAGCCTTTTCCTATTCTTTCCAAGGATGCACCTGACTCCAACTAATTAAAGTATGAATTATTAGCAACAAATATTTTGATTCATCTAATAAATTCCAGAAATAAGAATGAAAACTGATTTAAAATAACATTTATTAGAGTTAGTATCCACCATCCAGATTTATCATTTAATATCATTTACTGAACACTTCCTATATTATTTTATAACAATGAGTACTTTTATGAGTCTACCATTTAACCCTCACAAAAACCCTATGAGGTAGCTCTATTATTATTCCCACTTTACAGATGAGGAAATTGAGGCTCAGAAAATTAAACAGGATTGTAAAATGGTGTAACAATTTTGGAAAACCATCTGAAGGTTCTTCAAAAGGTTAAACATGGAGTTACTATATGACCCAACAGTTCCATGCCTAGGTATATGCTTAAGAGAATTGAAAATATATGTCTACAAAAACCTGTACACAAATGTTCATAGCAGTATTATTCATAATAGCCAAAAGGTAGAAACAACCCAAATGTCCATCAACGGATGAATGGATAATATGGACATGAATGGAAAAATAAAATAGATTAAATGGAATATTATTTCGCCATAAAAAAGGCATGAAGTACTGATACATGCTACAATATGGGTAAACCTTGAAAACATGATGCTAAGTGAAAGAAGCCAGATATAAAAGGCCACATATTGTAAATTCCATTTATAGGAAATGCCCAGAATAGGCATAGGCAAACCCACAGAAACAAAGCAGACAGGTGGCTGCCAAGGGCTAGGGGATGGGCAGTGACTTTTAATGGGTATGGGTTTCTTTGGGGGGTAAAATATTTGTGCCAGGTCCCACACTGCTGAGGGGCACCATCTGGGCTGGATCTGGGCACCCTGGCCCCAGTCTGTACGCTACACTGCACCATGCTGCCTTTGTCTTGAGGACTTGTGGTGGTAGTTTGTCATATTATGTTTTGTACTTTTCTGCATGTTTGTTATATTTCATAACTTAAAGAAAATGAATGCGAAATTAGAATCAGAAACCTAATATTGCGGGGCTCTGATTTGGGCAAAGGCTTGGGCTAGTTGGCAGATGAAACAGAAGATGTGCAAACAATGCTTCTGATCTGAAAAGAAATCTGATCTGGCAAGGAACCAGGATTCAAAACTATTAATCATATCAGCACCATTTAATGACTAAAGGACTTTGGATGGAATAAAAGAAGCAAGTTCTCTGGTTGTGTTTTCTGCTTTACTGTCAATACATCTCTTCAGTGGTGGTGATTACCTAGCAGTAGGAACTTGGAGGGACAGAAACGTATTAAATAGTAGCAATAAAGGATTCAGATTCTGCTCATATAAAAATTGGCCTAACATCAAGTAAGGTTAGAGTAAAAGTATCCCATCTAGAAGTAGGTCAACACTGGAGCCATCTGCTCTTTAAAAAAAAATTCCTAAACACTACTTTATAAGCCATCAGGAAGGCAATTCTCTAATAAAGTCAGATTATTAAACAGATGGGAAGCGAACAGAAAGAATACAAGTATTTGGCTCACAAAGAAACAAGCAAGGAAAAATTTGCCAGGCAACATAGAGATGATAATATTCTGGGAAGACAATCAGTCATAAATCTTTACATCACAGCAAAATCATTACATATTACTTCGGGAAAAAGGAAGGGAGAGGGAGAGGGAGATGGGGAGGGGGAAGGGCTCCCTCATGACATACTGGCCCGCAGCTCGAATGCGTGTGCATTATCATTATCTCTGTGTTGAAATCTATTAAGCAACTTGAACTACCCACTTGGGAAGAAGCTACATCAATAACATTTTTCAGAGAACGAAAAACATTTACTGTAGCCCACAAACAATGACCATCTGCATTACAGAAAAGTAAGAAATGATCTGAGGCTGCCATGGAGCCCCATGTCAGCCTCAGAATTTCGAATGAAGGGTTTTTATTTTCTACTTTTTGAAATTTTTTTATTTTTTAGGCCGTGCCTCGTGGCATGCAGCATCTTAATTCCTTGACCAGGGATCGAATCCGAGTTCCCTGCAGTGGACACGTGGAGTCTTAACCACTGGACCGCCAGGGAAGTCCCTCTAATGAAGCTTTATATCTGTACCCATTTATACTGTTAAGACCAACTCATCTTAGACTGTGTCTCTCAAAAAGATCGAATCCCACAGTTCAGGAAATAGAAATTCCTCAGCTATTACAATATACTGAGTTTCTGTACCATTTAGATGAAAGATAATCCCTTCCCTTCTGTTCTGAAGTTTTGTTTAAAAGGCAATTTATTAATAAATCTACACACGTTCCTATTATTTTCCTCGTTAGAGTTCACAGCCTCCCTCTTATCACTGAGAATTATAGTATTAAATTTCCACTTAGCAAAATTTGCTTTGAAGAGCACCTAGCACTAGGTCAACTCCTAGGGACAACAGTTAGACAGTATTAAACACAATAATGAGAAACTAGAAATAACCTAAATGTCCAAAATAAGAGACTGGTTAAACTATAACATATTAATCTGATGGAATACTGTGCAATAATTAAATGAAATATAAAGGCTATGTTGAAATATAAGGCCATAGATATTTTCCAAAAGTATAAATAAAGGAATATTAAATGAAAAGTGTACACAGTATGTATGCTAGAGGATACATACCAGAGAAAGGTCAGAGAGAACTATAAACAGCTGTTACATTTAGATGGAGGAGTTTTGGTACAATTTTTTGTAAAGTTTTTTGATTTATTAAATTTTGTTTAAAATGTAAAACCTGAAATATAAATTTAATAATCATGGGCAATTGGCACTGCTCACTATTCCACAGGAATAAAGCATAAAGGGACATGCAAAAGACATAGGAAGAAATATTTCCCATCATGACAGTATCCAGCTTATGGCACAAATTAGGTAGTCTTGATTTAAGCAGCGCATGAGATATTTATACATTTCTTAAAAAAGAAATTCAATTCGGGACTTCCCTGGTGGTCCAGTGGGCAAGACTCTGCGCTCCCAGTGCAGAGGGGCCGGGTTTGATCCCTGGTCGGGGAACTAGATCCCACGTGCATGCCACAATTAAAGATCCCGCATGCCGCAACTAAACACCCGGCAACAAAGATCCTGCACGCTGCAACTAAGACCCGGCGCAGCCAAAATAAATAAACAAGCAAATAAAAGAAACTATAAATGTTTAAAAAAAAGAAAGAAATGCAATTCTATCACCTTCAAGAACGTAAGAACAATGTGTTTTCAAGTAGTGGTTCAAGACTATTAACAGCTAAGCTTAATTTGTAGTTTTGACATCTAAAGCTTAATTTGTAGTTTTGACATCTATTTATATTTTATTTAAATCCTTTACAATGTCTTGCACTCATTAACTGTTCATATTATTTTTTTGTTTAATAAACCCTTCTTTTAGAAGTAATATAAAAGTGGCACAAAAATATATTTTGAAGTATTTTTTTGAAGTCCAGAAGAAACAAAAAGGTGTTTATGTGGAGTACATAAAAAAGGATTAACAAAATTTTGGTAATTTTTGAACTTGAGTGATGAATCTATGGAAATTCATTATACACTCTTCTTATTTTGTGAGTGTTTGAAAATGTTCATACCAAAAAGTTCAGAATACCAAAAATTAAAAAAGGGTAAGCTAGAACTTAGACTAGGTTGAAGATTAGTGATCTCAGAGGGAGTAGAGTTTGAATCTAGGAGGTTTCATGTCTGGCTCTTTTTCATCTTTGACATGACTAAGCAACGGTCCCTGCAAATTTGTTCCGATAGTAAATAGAATGAAATACACAGAAAACCACTCCCACCAGTGCAAGGATTCCTTTTAATTTTTATTTTATTTATTTATTTATTTATTTATTTTTTAAGAATTCCTTTTTAAAAACTGTATTTCCCTTACCCCTAATGACACACCTGGACACAACTGGCCTGGATGAAGGCCCTTGATAGTTCAAGGGTAACAATTCAAGACCTCTAGAAGGATACGGTTACAAAATCATCTCCCAGAAAGCCTTAGCCATCCGTTCTTAACTTTGCTCCTACTCAAAGGCCAACAGAACTGGGGGGAAATCTTCCTGTTTTGTTGATATCAACTTATTTTGTGCCAGAACCTATACCTAAAGCCAAAGCAAGGTTTGTACTCTCAGGAAGGTTGAACAAATCAGGCCAGGTTCCAAGAACAGAAAAGAAGCACTACAGGGCCACCTTGCTGAGGGAAGACTTTAGATAATTCTCCCAAGGTTACTCTCTACACATTTTATGTACATCAACGCTAACGCTCACCCAACCATCTTTACTATTAACAGTAAATCTAGGAAAGAGACCGATAATACATTGGAAAAGCATGTCTATAAACTGAACTCAAACTAAATGCAGAAGAATACGGTATTTTGCCCCCGTTTCAGGTAGCTGTGTTCTCTGTGTTCACTTTTGCTTACAGACACTTACTTGAATATAAGTCCTTTTGAAAAACAAAATAAACCTAAATATGTTTTGGTTAAAATAACGGAAGACTAAGATCTTTTCTTTTAAGAGAGAAATGGCTCATCAGCTAGTTCCTTTGCCTGCTCACTGGATGATATTCCAATTTGGAAGCCCAACTGCAGCTTTCTGAAGAAAATGCCAATGTGTGCGGTATAATACTCACTCTATCTAAGTAAAACAACTCCTGCAGAACAGGTGGGTCCAACAATGGGTAGCAGGTGTGGTCAGAAGTTAATTCTAATTCTGAGATGAAATGACACTTAAATAAGAGCTCATGTCTTGGAAAATAAAAATGGCCTCTCAGGAAAAAAAGGTGATCTAGTAAAAGAAATAATACTGATATTAGGACATTCAACATTAAGATTAATTAAAATTGCACACAAAGTAATTGTCCATGGCATTGACACTGGGACTTGGCAAGAAAATACAATTAGTTTTGCTAAAACAAACTACTTTTTCTGGAAACAGATACTCTCTCACTATCTATCTACTGGGATATCTACACACAACCTAGCTCCGTGAACTTGAGTACATGTTCCTACAACACACTGCACTGAAAGACTCCCACCTCTTAACTAACAGCTTATGCCCCAAGACACCAGCCAGGATAACGACAGAACCCTTCTGTGTATACGTTCTTTCACAGGCTGCACTGTTACAGGAAGAAGCAAAGAGCAGCGATTTCCTTCCAAAAGGTCAGCTGCCACAGACAGACCAAACAGAAAGCAGTTAATTCTTGCCAACTTCCCCTCCTGCTTCTGTAGCTAGAACGCAATAGCATTCGGTTTCCAGTAAAGCTCCAAAGAAAAACAAAGCAAATGTGAGACCCAGAACCTGTGTAATGTAGTGTCTCACTTGACTAAATTAAAGACAATAAGATCACATGGAGCTGCACTCTAAACAGCAGTGGAACTCTTAAGAACTACCGGATTTAATGTGGACTTAAACATGCGGAAAAGTACAGGATTGGAACCTTCCTAGCCTTTATACTACTGCTCCAGAAGTCTCCACCTAAAAATAAAGTGGCATTTTGGCTATAATAAATACGGCAACATATAAGGTCCCTAGTTGACTGATATAAAAATAAATCTTTAGCTTTCTTCTTCTCAAACTAAAGTCAAATCACCTGTCCAACATGCTAAGGCACTGGCCAGGTTCAATACTGACAATCAGTAAAAGCACATATACAAGGGATATATATTTTCTTAGATTAGACATGGTTTAAAGACTGTACAACTTATAACAAAAAGGGCAAGAAGACAGAAAATATGATTTTAAATCTTCTTTAGGTAGTAACCCTGAATAGTTGTGGAACAATATTGAAGACCCCGAACCCCCAAAGAAACAACACCGCATTCTCACGTAGACTTCTTTAAATTAAGTGAGCATCTATGCATTTAATCTTCCCAGAGACAACAAAATTAGATCTTTTGAGTTTAAAAGTGGAGAGGGAAGGAAAAACAAAAACTTTTTGTTTCCTCAACCAGATCGGTTCCTGGCTTAGCTATCTACGTGCAACTTACAAGAAAATGTGATGGCTCCTTCAGAAGGGCTCCTACAAGCATGTCATAGGGCTCTATGTGGTTTCTAACTCGTTAGTTTCAGGTTGTGGTGGCAACAGAGACACAAAGCTTTTTGTGAGACAAAGTCTTGTAAAGATTCTAGGCTTTGATGATGGAGGGTATGTAACCCCACTCTGAGAATACCTCCTTTGAAATGAAGACAGTTTGGGTTTCAAGGAAAAACTTATTAGTTTGTTATATATGCTAAATTAACTACTGCTACCCACACCAGAAACTGTTTCATGTTGGAAACAAAACAAACTATTAAATTTCTAAGCCTTTCCTACACTTAATCACCAAATGTTAAATAACAGCAAAGGAATTAGCATGGGAAAGGAGAAAAAGGGAGTACTAGCAGCAGTAGTAATAGTAACAAGAGTAACAGTACTAACAATAAACATTCAAGGAACTCTTACTACGTCATGGACTGTTGCCTGCATGTTATATGTACCCTCATTTAATCCTCATGACAACCCTATGAGGCAGTAGGATTGTTATCCCCATTCTGTATAAGAGGAAGCAGGCTTAAGAGTTAGAAAATTTGCCCAAAGTCCTGTGGCAAGTAAGTGAAGGAGCTGGGATTAGCACCAGGCTGCCCATTTCCAGCGCTCATACTCTCAACCCCCGTGCTTTATTTATTAAAAATCTCACCTAACCAAATGAGTTTTTCCTGACCATGATACCTGTGGTTTTAAGACTGCTTTATAATAAAAGCTACAAAGTAAATTAACAAAGTGCAACTCACTGATACCAAAAATTATTTGACAATCCAAAAATGTTTTAAATGGGACACCCTTCCCTAAAGGTCAGAGCACATCAAGATGACAAATCTTCAAACACAACCAAAGGAAGCCATATTAGGGGTTTGGTGATTCACCTTCACTCTTCTCAATCAATCAGAAATCAGCTAAAAGTTTTAGATTATAAAAGGGAGTGGGAGGAGAAAAACGAGAATCATTCTGGGGGTCGGTGATTTTCCAGTGAGGCCCAAACCTAGATCCTGACCACTTGTGTTCAGAATTAACACTGTGACACTTCCTATGAGAAGGGAGTGGTTACGTTTGTTATATTTGTTCCCAAATTCCTTATTGGGTTTCCATTAGATACATTATTATCTATCACCAATATTTATCAGAGATCATTCTAAACTCAGGTTTTCTGCTGGCAGAAAACATTTCTCATTAAAGGGACAATATCACTAATACAAATGTGAAAACAACTTTGAACTATTCTAGTGGGTAAGACAGGATAGTAAAAGATACTGAAGTCAGTTATCTTGATACCTGTTCACATGATCCCAATAACTAAACATCAAGTTACCTGATGCTGATGTGATTATAAAGCTAGAGAGAAGATGTAAATGATAAATTCCTGTGATAACTAACACTAATATGACAAATGTAGAAATAACTACGTTACTGTGCACAGTGCCCATTAAATATTAGTTGACTGTTAGGAGATCATTTGGGTTTACCAAGCCATGCCACTGAGAGGTACTCTGATGGGGAAGACAACGTCTGAATTTAAGTGTTGTCCAATATGTCTTGGGGAAATCTGGGGCAGGGACACCTGGCAATTCCATGCTCCTATGAAAGGTGCCTCATACAATCTTTAAAACATTTAGCTAAAAAAAACACATCAACACAATACCTGTCTTTTATCTTTTATAAATGTCTTTTTTAAATTTTAAAAAATGTCTTTTAAAAATGTCTTTTATCATCTTGATCATCCAATTTTTAAAAAGATGGAATTCTTTACCTCTCTAGAATTAGAATTAATCCTCCATTCTGGGCGTAAGAACCAAAGCATTTCTGATTTAGCTGCTGCTCAACTACCAGACTAGAAGTTATACCAGGGAAGGAACCATGTCTCGTTCATTTTGATTTCCTCGGCATAGGTACATGGTAGCTAGTCAATAACTGTGTGTTAAATTAAATATAATTTTGGTAGACCTCCATGTGACAAAAAGAACCTAAATTGGGGGAAATGAATGGTAGGTCAGTTATTTCCTTCAAGATGTTATTTTTAACACCGCGGACGTCATTAACTTGAATCCTTATTACAGGAATAATGGTACTGAATCACACTTTATAGAAACTGTGACGGGGGTTTTGACTCATCATTGGTGCTAATCAAGGTAAATACAAATTGCAAGCTGTACCGCTCCATAAACATCGTGACAAGTTTGTAAAACAGAGCTGACACCTCCTTGCAGCAATTTCAAAGAGGAGAATTACATGACATGTGATGATGCTGGTATGAGCTGAAATTCCAAAGAAAGCATCTTTATGCAAACTAAACTGTTTCTTTCCCTTAATTATGTCTCAAGAAAGAAGCTGAGTATAAACGGGAAGCACAACGTATACCAACAATTCACTCCTTCGGTTACCATGCATACGACCAAATACAATCCAGAGTGATTTACTATTGTGCCAGAACAAGACGATGAGTTTCTACATCCAGAATGCTGATTAACGTTAGAAGGATGACTCGGGACTAATTGCATCGGTCTGATAGACACTGAACCTATGTTTTATCTCCTGAGAGTTCTTCAACTACAGGACCAAATGCCAGCTCAAGAAGACATTTCAGCAAATATAACCACCTTTGACTACAGGCTATTTTTTAATTCAAGATGTATTTCCACGTAGCAAAGTAAATTTAGCAAATGAAAATCCAGCCTTGGACTGCTATGGATGGCCCCTACCCCTGCCAAAAATGACAAGCTGCTCACTCGAAAGCTGTCAGTAATTACCAGCTGCTGCTGTAAAGGAAGTCAGAGTGAGCGCCAACAAAAGCATAGGGAACTGGAAGCGGACCCTACGGCAAGGAATGGGAAATGCAAGAATCTATTCGTGACTGGTAAGCTTCATCAATACCGGTGATCTAAATCTGGGAGAAGTGGGGCAAGGCAGTAATGGCAATCTACGTCCATTCATATTTAAGCAGGAAGGACTGGAAGATTCTCCTAATGTTCTGAAATTCAGAAATCCCAGGGTCCTGAGGTTACTTGAATTCCATCACAACCATTTCCACCTCTCCAACAGGAGCCAATCTTGGCTTTGGATAATTTTTCATTGTCAGTACTTCTGTCTCAAAAGACAACCCTCAGGGTGGGAGAAAATATTTGCAAACGAAGCAACTGACAAAAGATTAATCTCCAAAATATACAAGCAGCTCATGCAGCTCAATATCAAAAAAACAAACAACCCAATCCAAAAATGGGTAGAAGACCTAAATAGACATTTCTCCAAAGAAGACATACAGATTGCCAACAAACACATGAAAGGATGCTCAACATCACTAATTGAGAAATGCAAATCAAAACTACAATGAGGTATCACTTCACACCAGTCAGAATGGCCATCACCAAAAAAATTTGCAAACAATAAATGCTGGAGAGGGTGTGGAGAAAAGAGAACCCTCTTGCACTGTTGGTGGGAATGTAAATTGATACAGCCACTATGGAGAACAGTATGGAGGTTCCTTAAAAAACTAAAAATAGAACTACCATATGACCCAGCAATCCCACTACTGGGCATATACCCTGAGAAAACCATAATTCAAAAAGAGACATGTACCACAATGTTCACTGCAGCTCTATTTACAATAGCCAGGACATGGAAGCAACCTAAGTGTCCATCGACAGATGAATGGATAAAGAAAACGTGGCACATATATACAATGGAATATTACTCAGCCATAAAAAGAAATGAAATTGAATTATTTGTAGTGAGGTGGATGGACCTAGAGTCTGTCATACAGAATGAAGTAAGTCAGAAAGAGAAAGACAAATACCGTATGCTAACACATGTATATAGAATCTAAAAAAAAAAAAAAAGGTTCTGATGAACCTAGGGGCAGGACAGGAATAAAGACACAGACATAGAGAATGGACTTGAGGACACGGGGAGGGGGAAAGGTAAGCTGGGATGAAGTGAGAGAGTAGCACTGACATATGTACACTACCAAATGTAAAATAGATAGCTAGTGGGAAGCAGCCACATAGCACAGGGAGATCAGCTCGGTGCTTTGCGACCACCTAAAAGGGTGGGAGGGATAAGGAGGGTGGGAGGGAGACGCAAGAGGGAGGGGATATGGGGATATACGTGTGCATATAGCTGATTCACTTTGTTATACAGCAGAAACTAACACACCATTGTAAAGCAATTATACTCCAATAAAGATGTTTAAAAAAATTTACAAAAAAACCCCCCAAAACTTCTGTCTCTGGCATACTAACACCTGCATTTGTAGACATCATAAAAACTGAATTTAGAAAGTACCTTTCGTGGGGCTTCCCTGGTGGCGCAGTGGTTGAGAGTCCGCCTGCCCATGCAGGGGACACGGGTTCGTGCCCCGGTCCGGGAAGATCCCACATGCCGCGGAGCGGCTGCGCCCGTGAGCCATGGCCGCTGAGCCTGCGCGTCCGGAGCCTGTGCTCCGCAACGGGAGAGGCCACAACAGTGAGAGGCCCGCGTATGGCAAAAAAAAAAATTACCTTTCGTGTTCTCATGGCTTTGGCTCAAAGTCTTATGATTCTGAACCTAATTGTTGACCCTCCATTTTACAAGTTGAGAAATGGAATCAGGGAAGGCAGAAATGATCTGCCCAGTGCGAATCAGCAGGGGATACAGTGGGAGAACCAACCTTATGTTCAATGTTTTGTTTAAGAGGCTCTAAAATAGTCCATGGATTACGATTCTGCTTGAAATTTCAATTGCACAGGTTACTTTTTAAATCATCCTTCAAGATGCTCCCTCTCTCTTCCTCTTTGCTTCTTTACCAATTAGATCTCCCAGCATATTTCTTTTTCCTCAACAAGTTAGTTTCCAATCTTTAAAAAAAAATATTTAGTTCTCGTACTCTCTTTTTCCCCGTCCCTCCAAGTAGACTGATAGAGAGCTACAATTATTTTAATTATATTTGGACCCTAGGTTCAGGTTGTCTCTGTAGCAACTACTCAGGAAAATGAGAATGAAAAAGAAAGAAAAAAGAAAGGAAGAAAGAGATGGAAGGAGGGATGACAGACTAGAAGGGAAGGAAAGGGATGGAGAGAGGGAGGGAGGAAGATATAATGAGAATAGAAAAAGAGAGAAAAGAAATGAGTAGGAGCATGTAATTTCCTAATGAAGCTGCAATCAAAACCTTTCATGTAGCTATTGTCCTTGTGTAGAGTTTGTCTTCATGCCTGTATAAACAATTACAACAACGTGCCAGTAATTTTCCAGTTCATAATCAGGCTATAAGAAGGAGAACAATTTGCTTTATGAAACACGGAGAAAGACTAATCTCTGATATTATTGTCAGTGCAGGTTTATCAGCAAGACTTGGAGGAGATAAGCCTACAGACATACAGATTAGGAATCACATTTTCAAAGCTTTAATAACCCCCTAGTGGCATGCAACAAGCTGCTGAATTAACTTGTCTTTGGACACTTACTGTGTATGCATCACTTGCTAGATCTAGGTACAAAAGGAAAAACTTTAAAAAATGGGGGAAAGAAAAATTGCCAAGTCTCCAAGCAAAGGGGCCATATTAAAAAAAAAAAAAAAAAAAAGGCTTCCCTGGTGGCGCAGCAGTTGAGAGTCCGTCTGCCGCAGAGCAGCCAGCTGGGCCCGTGCGCCACAGCTACTGAGCCTGTGCTCCGGAGACGTGAGCCACAACTCCTGAAGCCTGGGCGCCTAGAGTTGCAACAGGAGAGGCCACTGCAATGAGAGACCCGCGACCGCAACGAGGAGTGGTCCCCGCTCGCCGCAACTAGAGAAAGCCTGAGCGCAGCAACAAAGACCCAACGCAGCCAAAGATAAATAAATAAAATAAATAATAATAAAATTTTAAAAAAAAGAATAAGCCAGAAACAAAGGGCCAAATATTATATGATTCCACTTATATGAAGTACCTAGAGTAGTCACACTTATAGAGAGAGAAAGTAGGATGGTGGTAACCAGAGTCTGGGGGAGAGTGGGGATGGGGGGTTATTGTTTAACAGGTACCATTTCAATGTGGGATGACATTAAGTAATGTCACCAAACTGTACACTTTAAAATGGTTAAGATGGTAACACAAACACAATTTTTTTAAATGGGGAAAAAAGGCCAGTTCCTGCCTAGTAAACTCAAATTTCTTCCATCCTTAACTCCAAAATCCAAAGGAAATAAAGAGAAATGGTTTTCCCCTCTCTTTTCTTTCTTCCACAGTAAAAGGTAGACTTTCAGCCCTACTGAGGGTTGAAGTGGTCTCTGGAGACACCCTCCATGTTGAGATTAAAGGGGAACAGATGGAATTAAGGTACCTTCAACATCAACCAATCTTTATTATCGGAGATGAGGATCTTCCTGCCACAAACAAAAGTAAGTGCATCGACCCACTCATAGAAACTATACGTATTTATTTAACAAATACTTGTTGAGGACCTGTTATATGCCTGGTTCTGTTCTAGCTCCTGAGGATATAGCAGTGAACAAAACAGATGTGCCTTTTATGGAACTTAGATGCTAGTACCTGATATGAAATACTTTAAAGTTTAAGTAAATACAGACTATGCTATACTTTCTATTTTTGCTTTTAATTTTTTTTTTTCCCTGTTAGGGGAGAAGGACACCATACCTGACTAACATAGAATCTTAAAAGTAAACAGCAAAGTCTGTGCATTCAAACCAATATTTGGAAAAAAGTTTTAAAAGCATCTCAACAAAATCAGACTAACAAGGGTGATGACTGGCTTTTGTGAAAGGCTTGGCAATGTGAAAGCAATTTCTGATAAAGCCAGGACATCTGTTCATCCCTGATGGACGTCGATCATCTTTATGGAGCTATAGTACGTGCAAAACAATGCAGGTCTAATCAAGGATTCCACCGTTAAGGTCATTTCAGTGCGGTATTAGCCCAGCTTTTTCCCAGGAGACATAGTTTTATATAGAGGATAACTTTCATGCTTGTCACAATCAAATCAAATCATTTATCTCTCAGAGATGATTTGCAGATTCAATTTCCACAAGGTACTAAAAATATAGACCATAGAGTTTAAAATTTATAATAGGACTCAGGTTTCTCCCCACTAATGCATAGCAGCACAAGGTGGCAGATGGCTTACAAATGTTTAGTTTCTTCTTTTGCCCATGGAATAAAATATATGTCAAATTCTACTAAAATAAATACATCACAGTGAAAACCTAGGTATAAGAAAAATATTTTGAAATACTTGACTGTTTCTCAACTCAACACAACAATCTTTTGTTGAATGTAACGAATATAATGAATTTTAAGACAAAAGAGTCAGATTTCCCCTTGGAGCACAATGGTTTTTATATACGCTCTTAAATTTTCACCTTTAAGGAAATATTTTAAATATTCTAAAGTAGGCTGTCATAATATATTTGAGAAAAAAGGAACTTTTCCTTTATGGAAATAATTCTCAATTTTATTGAGGAGTAATTTACAATCAGTAAACTATACCAGGATGTGTTAAGTTACAATTAACCTACTTTGGACACCATATTAAAATAAAGGGGCGGGGCTTCCCTGGTGGCGCAGTGGCTGAGAGTCCGCCTTCCGATGCAGGGGACACAGGTTTGTGCCCCGGTCCAGGAAGATCCCACATGCCGCGGAGCGGCTGGGCCCGTGAGCCATGGCCGCTGAGCCTGCGCGTCCGGAGCCTGTGCTCCGCAACGGGAGAGGCCACAACAGTGAGAGGCCCGCATACCACAAAAAAAATAATAATTAAATAAATAAAATAAAATAAAGGGGCTCCTAAAGGCTACCTGGGAGTAAAAGCTACTAAGTGCTTTATTTAACATTAAAAAGCCAACTGCATTTGGCTTAGAGTCTGCCAATATTCAAAGCAGCACAGAAGTTCTATCCATTTCTTCAAAGGTTCCTTCTAGAACCAGGGATCTAAAAAGACATTTAAGATAAACTAAGTAGTTTATGGTGGTCCAATGATGAAGACTCCGCGCTCCCAATGCAGGGGGCCCAGGTTCGATCCCTGGTCAGGGAACTAAATCCCACATGCCGCAACTAAAGATCCCACATGCCACAACTAAAGAAGCCTGCATGCTGCAACTAAAAATATCACGCATGCAGCAACGAAGATCTTGTATGCCGCAACTAAGACCCGGCACAGCCAAATAAATAAATTAAAAAAAAAAAAAGATAAACTAAGTAGGAAGGCCTGACGATCAGAGGGTTGAGTTGGCCTTCTGAAGCTGTTGGTTCAGTCTTCCACATAAAGGTGGAGTTACCATCGCCCCACGATGATAACTAAATATTACTCCCCTCCGTAAAGTATCTCCTAAGATTAAACTAACATTAGGGGGGAAATCTCTTTTGAAAGGAAAAATTTCATCTGTAACTAGATCTCAAATTTCAAGCATCAACTTTATGTACAACATGAAAATGAATAGTAGCTAAGACCAAAAGACGAATATGATTCTTTTACAGGCAAACTCAGTTTCAAAAACAACATACACCACCCCCCCCAAAAAAAACCAAAGTAACAAAAAACTCTGCCTAAAAGCGGTTTTGATAGTTCAGTTATACCTAAAACACTATGGGTTGTTTTAGTTCCAGAGGAGTAAGCAAGGTCGTATAGGTGACAAGAGACAATTTAGGCCGATGCATCAGAGTTCAACACTCAGACGCCTGCACCTTCTTTAATAAGGCAACTGCCAACCTCTTCCCCACACCTTCTTCCTGGTCACCTTACAAATGGAATCATAATCCAAAATGCATTTGCATATTTGTTGTTTGGGACACAAAACACTGTCCCACAGAAACAAAGTTATAAAGAGATGAAAAATTCCTACGTAAGCCCCCAAACCCCAGTTGATCTACAATCCTACAAAACCTAATGACCCTTTATAATTTTGTTTCTGAAGGAAAAGAAGTTAGAATGTCTAGTCAGGGATACCATTAGTAACAAAGTAATCCCTCTACTCCTGCCCATCCCAGCTCCTACAAAGCACTAACAGCTCTTCTACTCCCAACGAAAGAAAGGGCCTCCACGGATGTGGATAATGCTTCAACCGGCCTCAGTGCAGCAGTTTCCAAAAAAAAAGAGGAGTCTGTGTACATCTGTGTGCATTTTGGGAGTGGGGTCTGGTGGGAAGCTTTAGGGGTATCATCTTCTTTCAGGTAAGAAAAGCTTCTGATCCCTTGTAGAGCAGTTCCCAGAGGGCAAGAGATCCTACCTGTGTTTGAGCTATATGTAAACTAGATGTTAAAAGTAGGAGACAGCCGGTATTTTATTTTACTTCTTTAGAAGCCCTGTAACTGCACTGTCCAATAGGATAGCTATAAGCCACACGTGCTATTACTGGGCACTTGAAATGTGGCTAGTGTGACTGAGAAACTAAATTTTTATTTCATTTAAATCAACTTAAATGTAAACTTAAAATTGATGCTCAATTTGGTTACTGGAAAACTTTCAAGTACGTTGGAACAACCTGGGTATGTGAATCTACTTTATCAACTAAAAGTTTTATGAAAACTGAACACTTCATGTATTTCTGGTAAAAATTTTGCATCTAAATTGAGATATGCTGTGTGCGTAAAACACACACCAGATTTTGAAGACTCAGCAGCAAAAAAGGAATGTAAAATGTTTCCTAAGTTTATATATTGATTACATGTTGAAATGGTAATACTTTGGATATACTGGGTTAAAGAAAATATATTATTAAAATTGCTTTCACCTGTTTCTTTTTACCTTTTTTAAAGGTTACTTCTAGAAAATTACATTTATATTTATACTGGACAAGCTGCTTGTCTATAACATAAAGATTTCACATAGTCCTATCTAACTCTTACAGTATTCTAGTTCATATGTGTCTTATCTGTAACAATTGTAACTTTCCTTCTATGCTTTGCTTAGAAGAAAAAATATTGAAAGCAATTCTAAGCTTTTAAATTAAAAAACTTAAAATACATAGTTTTACTACACTTACTGAAACGTCAGAATGAAATTACACTATTTGAGTTGAAAGCGTACAGCTTATTGTTTTTAAAAATTACTATTCTGTCACATAATCTCTATAGAAAGGTATGTTTAAGAAGATTAAATCTAGTGATTCTTTAATGTAACTACCCGTGATTATCCACCATCTGTTCAAAGAATGTGAAATTCATTTTGAGTCATATTAAGATCCTATCCCAGTGCGTATTTCAAAGGAAGTCCATGTGAATTCTGACCTCTCTGATTTATTCTCTGAAAAAATTTTAGTGATCCAAATAAACAATGTGGTGTATTCAGAGCCATACTGATCTATGGAAAAGGACAGAGAAGAAGCAGATCTGAACACATATGAGGACTTGGTATACATTAAGATGGATTTTCCTATCAATGGGGAAAAGAGGGAGCTGGTGGGAAGTGGTGGATTTTTTCTGGATAACTGGCGAGTCACTTGAAACTGATTTAGGTGGAAACTGTTAATACCTGTGAAACATTTAGCTCAGTGCTGGCACACAGTGAGTGAGTGATCAATAAATAATATTGTTATTTTCAGGAAAACTAATAAAGCTACATTCCCACCTCACTTCTTACACAGTAACAGATTCTAGATGGACTGAGAGACAATGAAAAAAAAAAAAAGAACCATAAAATATTCTAAAAGAAAATACAAATGAAAATTTTACAATCTTTGGTCGGTATGATTTTTGTAAGTATGTCTTAATAGCCAGATCAGAGAAAAAAAGATTATTAAATTAGATTACATAAGAATTTAACATTTTTGTACTGCAAAAAAATAGTATACTAAGTTGCAAGTCAAAAAAAAAAAAACGGAGAAAATTACTTGTAATATGTAAGACAGAAAGATCTCTGAGGAAAACTCAAGCATATGTAATAAAAAAACAGGCCAATTATATAGGCAAATCACAAAGAAGAAACAAAATGGCCAGGGAACTTGTGAAGCACTGCTAGAAATCAAAGAAACACAAACAAATATGAGAGACTAGCAAAGAGAGAAAGGTTGTCAATACTTAGTAATGGCAGATGTGGGAAAATGGCCATTCCCTTCATGCACTAGTTACTGGTGGGCATACAGACTGGGATAGGCTTTTTGGAGGGCAGTTTGGCACTATCTATGCAAATGACTCAGCAACTCCACTTCTACAACTTAATATTAAGGAGATGGTCTGGTAAATGTGCAAAAAACCCACTCAGCCTAAGGATCTGTACTACCGTGTTATTTACAGAAGTGAAAAACTGGAAACAACTATCAATTATTAATGGATTAACTAAATTACAGTAGGGTTATACAATGGAATACACACCTTAAGAATGTTGAAGTAAATTGGTATTTATTAGTTCCCTGGGGAAATAAGCCCCTTCTGAGTCCCCAGATAACAAAATAAGAGGTTTGTTTTAACAGTACGTTTGGATTATTTGTTATTTCTTCTCCATACTCCCTCATCTCCATTATCTGTGTTAACAGAGAGATGGTTGTTTACAGTAGAGGTTTGTAACCTGAGTCCACGAACCTCTTGAAATGTATGCAGATTTTTATGTGTATGCATATTTTACTGGGAAGAGAGTCAATGGTTTCATTAGTGCCTCAAAAGGTCTCTTAGTCCACAAATGGTTAAGAACCACTGGTGTATATAATTTAATGGGTCAAGTTGTTGTCTAACTGCCTTAAAAAACGTATCAGCTCACTAGCTAATTAGCTCACTGCGCATTAGCAGTAAATATTTACTTAGTATTTACTAAGTCTTACCTTGATTGGTAGCCCAATTACCGTAAAATTTTGGAATAAATTTCTTTACTCACTTTGGAAGTATTTTTAAACACACACACACACACACACACGCTCACAATCCCCAAAAGCCCTCTAGCAGCTAAGAAACAAAAAGCGAATTAGAGAGCTTCAAACAAAATTATAATGTTAACTTTTAAGAGAAGTAATCATTTTTTACAGTCATTTGAATCTTACATACATTTGAGCTCCTTTACTGAGATAATTTTAAGATTTATGGACTTAGAAAAAGACTTACCTTTGTGAGGACAGCCAAGTTCTCAAAAACAAATAAAGGCTAGATAGAACACTATCAAGTAACTAGTTCTAAATGAAGAAAGCAATAAATCATTTCACATATTAATTTTAAAATATTCTATAATTTACTGATGCCATATTGTGAAATATATAATGCTAAATTTGAGGTCCCAGTTTATATAATTTCTAAAGTATCTCATGGTTTGGTGAAGATGATTCAGATACATAAGGGAAGAAGGGGATTATTCTAACTGGTCACAATAATATCACAGTGATAAAAGAGATTACAGGGAAAATCAGCAACTATAAATGAACTGAAACCAAAGGAAAACATAATTTTGGATTAAGTGAGATTATCACATTTTCAGGAGGCAGAGGAGGTAAGAAGTGATAAGCAAAAAATAATAAAATCAACAGGATTTATTTATGAAGGCATATTGGGCAATATACGTTTATAGTTTTATCTTTAATACACAAAAATAATTATCTTCAAAAACTAATAATCATCAGACTTCCTTGGTGGTCCAATGGTTAAGACTCTGAACTTCCACTGCAGGGGCCGTGGGTTCAATCCCTGGTCAGGGAACTAAGACTCCACATGCTGCTCGGCCAAAAAGATAAAATAAAAACTTCTATTTAAAAAATAAATAAATAAAATAATAACAATTATTATTATTATCTTCATGAATTGGAATGAACTACTTATGGATTTAGGATTAAAAAACACCAAAAGGTACTATATGATCTCTTTTATGTTTCAGTATTCCCAAAACTGACTTAAAATAAAATTCTGTTATAGGAAATTCCATTACAATAAATTACAAGGCACAATCGAAGTTAAGGTAGATTTTTGCTGAGTTGAGTTTTACATAAAATATGTAGGTGTTCTGCTGGGCTCAAAAATACATATTTTTTTAAGATTGTAATTTTATTTGTTGCAAAGTAATAAGACCTACAGAGCTATGTACCACAATTCTCCTAAAGCATCAACCTGTAATTTATTTTCATTTTTCTTCCTTAAACTCCTTAAAATGTTAAAATGCTTTTAAAACTAGATTTAGCTACAAAGAAACTATTTAATTTGAATTTAATTAAGGCAAAACACAGTCTCTTGTATTAGCAATGACATATGCCCAAAAGAAAGTGTCTTTCACCAGAGATTTACTTTACCAGATATTCCCAAATGAATGTCATAATAAATACAGAGAAGCCATTAAGCATGACTAATGGAATTACAAGAAAAAGAAATCTATAAACCTAGCAACCTTTGTAGGTATCATCATGAGCGAGAAAGCAGTATAAAAGCAAATGTGGAGGGACTTCCCCGGTGGCTCAGTGGTTAAGAATCCACTTGCCAATGCAGGGGATACGGGTTTGATCCCTGGTCTGGGAAGATCGCACATGCCGCAGAACAACTAAGCCCATGCGCCACAACTACTGAGTCTGCATGCCACAACTACTGAAGCCTGCGCGCCTAGAGCCCATGCTCCGCAACAGGAGAAGCCACCGCAATGAGAAGCCTGCGCACCACAACAAAGAGTAGCCCCCGCTCGCGGCAACTAGAGAAAGCCCGCACGCAGCAACGAAGACCCAACGCAGCCAAAAATAAATAAATAAATAAACAAAGCAAATGCAGAAAATATACTGAAATAATAACAATGTTCAGGGTTGCAAGAAGTTAAATGAGACCATTTTTTTTTCAGGAGTTGAATAAAAACAAACACCTTCAATATGAAACGAATGGTAACCTAGCAGAGCACATACACAAGTAAAATAATATAATTTATTTATTATATTTATAAACAGTATAATTCTCCATCAGCTTATATATAAAAATATGAAACATTCCACCAAATATAGGAAATAACTCAGTCCTCAAGTTATTTTAACTCTGAAAACATTAAATACAATTTAAATGATTTTAATACCATTCATCAAAAAAAGATGTCATATAATCATACCAAAAAAGTATATCATGCCAAATATTTAACATAAACATCACAAACTGCTTGTTTTTCTGCTCCTAAAAAGGAAACACTAACTGAAAACAAAAACAGGTTTCTCATTCTGAGATAAATCAATATGCAAAAGCCATTTAAAAAACAACTTTTCCCCCAGCTTTATTGAGATATAGTTGACATATAACATTGTATAAGTTTAAGATGCAGATGTAATGATTTGATATAAGTATATATCGTGAAAGGATTACCTCAGTAAGGTTAGTTAACACATCCATCAACTCACACAGTTACAACTGGCATTTGGTGAGAACTTTTAAGATCTATTCTCTTAGCAACTTAAAATATACAATATATCAATAGTATTGTTAACTATAGTCACCATGCTGTAAATTACATCACCCGAACTTATTCATCTTAATAACTGGAAATCTGTACCATTTAACCAGCCTCATCCATTTCCCCACTGTCCTCCCCTGGAAACCACCAATCTGCTCAGTTTCTAGGGGTTGGGTTTTTTTAGATTCCACATGTGAGTGAGGTCATACAGTATTGTCTTTTTCTGTCTGACTTATTTCACTTAGCATAAGGCCCTCAAGGTTCATCCACGTTGTCACAATGGATTTCCTTCTTTTTATGGCTGAATAATATTCCATGTGATCTCTCTCACATTTTCTTTACCCATTCATTAAAAATAACTTTTTTCTTGATTACAAAAGTATTTCCTATTCATTATTACCTATTTATTACAGAAAAATGGGAATACACTAGGAAGTGCACACATACATACATACATCCAAAATCCCACAACCCAGAAGTCTTTTTTTAATGCCTATTCTTAATGCCTATATGTACATACATATTTCTTTTATGAGTTACTTCATAAAAGCTACTGCTTTTATATTTGTCCTGTTCAAATTTACCAATATAATTGGAATGTAATGTTCAGTTCTGTCCCAACTAGACCTCTCACACTTGGATAGTAGAAATTCAAAACATAAATTTTGACGTCACTTTTCTGGAACAAAATTTCAAATGTGCGCTTAAGGTAACAAGTTATCCTAAGGACCCATTCCTTTAAAATTATGTGTTTTGCTCTGGTATTGCAGAAGAAAAGGATTATGCTTCATGACCAACTCAGCATGTTCACTGCAGCCATACCATTCAGGAAGCCAAATATTTTCTATTTTGTTTTGATACCTTCAATGGTTAAGGAGTAAGGCCAATCTCTACACACATTACAGTGCATTTAGTATTTTTACTTGATATTTAAATTCACTTCGAGAAAAACTCATCTTTAAAATATGCCCACATTCAGGGTCTCCAAATATTGTTACACAATTGAAAAATTAACAACAAAAGAACGAGGAATATTTGCACTGCATCCCTGTGTATTAGACCTTCCATACCTTTTGGAATAAGACTCTACAAAGTCCATTTCTCGCTATCATTCTTTCTTACTTTCTACCAGAAACAGATCACAAATCCTAAAAACATAAATCCATAGGCTGAAGTGACTGCTTCATTTTGTAAAGAGCTATATATTTCTTTTTTTTTTTTAACATCTTTATTGGGGTATATATTTCTGTAGATACATAGTTCGCTACTTTTTTCAAGCCTAAAAGAGGACCAAAAGATTTTTACACACATGAAACAAAAGGAAAAATAGAATTAGCATTATTTCTGAGAGAATATTTTACCTAGTTTAAACCATTAATGAATATATTGTAGAATGCTATATTACGAAGCTGATAAATCCCAATTTTTAGTACTTTAACAGACTAAGTGCTGAACAGTTTTTCTTTCTTTCTTTCTTCTTCTTTCTTTCTCTACAATGATATTTTAAAATATAGTTTATTTAAAACATTTCCCCAGGTTTGGATTTTTAAAATTCCCACTCTTTACAAAAACATAGCGATTTCCTACCAGCTATAGGCTCTGAATTTTAGACAATACAAAATATTTTTTCACAAACTTTCTCACTGACTCTCACCTAAAGGCTGGAAACTCCCACTGAAGGCTTTTTAAACTCATCATATATTAAAAAAAAAAAAAAAACCCACCTTTAATTGTAGGATCTCAGTGACACAAACATAAGGAAATTCTGAGTTATAGATACTTCACATTAAGCTTTTTCCACTGACATTGTAACTTTTGTCAACATTCAAAGAAAATTCAACCCTGGTCAAAGGTGACAGTTTGACAACCCTGGAAGCTAACATCCTCTGTTTATTTGAGCAAGTTCATACTCTCTGCTCAGGAAACTGAAGGTTTTTTCATCCCTGACTTGATCTCTCAAATTCAAATCACTGCACTTTAGGGTTGTGAATTCTGTCTCCAAGACTTAACGTCACAATCCACCTCTAAGAAAAGTGCTGATAGAAAACAAGCATCAGATATGAAAAGGAATACATTTCTGAGACTAGTTTCTAATGGTCTTTCCACGGCTCTAAACACACAATAAATTCAGTGGCCTTAAAAATTATCCCCCCAAATTAAAATTCTTAAGTCCTTCTAGCTCAAAAATCACAATTACTAGCTTTAAAACAAGAACAGGACCATAAACCCCTTCAAAATAAAGCTGTAAATAAAATGTGCTGGATACTTGCATTCTCAGTCAACAAACATGCAGGTCTCAAACCACGCTGGCAAAGAAGATCCTTTTGTTTATAAATAGAAGCCAAAGAGACAGCTTATAGCCCTTCTCCTGTGATGTACATGGTAACGCTAGTAGGACAACAAAGGACAACTTATAGTTAAAATTAAAACTTTCTCAGGACTTCCCGGGTGGCACAGTGGTTAAGAATCCACCTGCCAATGCAGGGGACACGGGTTCCAGCCCTGGTCCGGGAAGATCCCACATGCCGCGGAGCAACTAAGCCCATGTGCCACAACTACTGAGCCTGAGCTCTAGAGCCCACGAGCCACAACTACTGAGCCTGCGTGCCACAACTACTGAAGCCCGCGCGCCTAGAGCCCATGCTCCGCAACAAGAGAAGCCGCCGCAATGAGAAGCCTGCACACCGCAACAAAGAGTAGCTCTCACTTGCCGCAACTAGAGAAAGCCCGTGTGCAGCAACGAAGACCCAACACAGCCAAAAATAATAAAATAATTTTAAAAATAAAATTAAAAAAAATTTTTTAATTAAGACTTTCTCTGTTTTAATATAATTTCCATCAGGAATATATAAGTTGGAAAAACACCTATCATCACCATCATAAACTTCAAAAAAAGTCCAAATATACATTTAAAAATTTCTATTAAAAAAACACAAGAGGGCATTTTGGAACACAAATAAAGAACTATAAGCCCTAAAGAAATCAAATGTCTCACTGCAAAGTTGCAGTTGCCTGCTCTCCTTCGCAGTGCAGTGGGTAGCAATGCAGCCTCTGGAATCAGCTCGGCCTGGGTCTGGATCCAGCCCTACCATTAGCAGCAATGTGACCTTGGACAAATTACTTAACTTCTCTTTGGCCACTTCTTCATCTTTCAACTGAGGATAATACCCACCCCTCTGAGGATCATGAGTTAAAACATGGCAAGAGCTTATAACAGTGTCTGCTTGGCACACTGTAAGTGAATGATGTTAGGTATTATTTTTATTCTCTTTCTACTTTTAGGTTTGGGGCATAATTTGAAGTATTTTAAAATTAATTTTCTGATCACTTTTTGAAAGATGGCGTAATAATTATTATATAAATAATTAGTACACCTTCCCAGATGAGCTTACGGTAAGTAGAGCTATAGCCCAGGGTGGTAAATAGTTTTTTATACAAATCATGGATGTGACTGTTACTGGTAGCTTTGGCTTGATTTCCCATATGCAAAAAAAAATCCCCTACTAGGAAAAACAAGCAGTATTAGAGAAAACTTGAGTTTGTCCTGTTATCATTGCAGGGTAAAGCCAAAGCCACTTTTACTAGCCTGATGGGCGTTGAAAATATTAGTCACCAAATTAATCCCAACAAATAACAATAATTGATTGGCTCATTGATGTATTTCCCCTTGTCTTCCCCAATCTTTCTCTAACTAGTCAGAAAGGGAAGTTTTCATATCTTCTGAGAATCTCATTACTGCTCTCAAACCATACTCTATATCTTAGTATAATTAAAAAATGAGTCAGCATAAGCACCTCAAAAAACTAGCAGTGAATAGAATATGGAGATATTTCTCTTCATAACAGAAATCTGGAAACGAATTTTTTAAAGAGTTAATCAGAGTGCCAAAGGCAATGGAGGAACAGATGGAGAATGACTGTTAGATTTTGCAAGCTAGCTTCCAAAAGATAAATGTGCTTTATCAATCAATATATGTATTTTTCATCTTAATAGTACTACAATACATGAGAAATGGAGGTAATTATTATAAATAAACTCAATGAAGAAAATATCCAGTATATGACATATAACTCCTCCTTTCTTGACTATGGGGTGGGGGGGGGGGAGGGATGGGAGGTCAAGATACTCTACATATTAACCTCATTTGCAAACTGCGTCACTACGCAACATGCTAATGCAGTATTGCCTTTAGTGACGTGATCCAAAAGAAAATTTAGGAGAGAGAAACTGCCCCTACACTGCAAACATGTTTGAATGCCAATTTAATTAGGAGTTTATTTAGTCATTACACTTCTTAGAATAAAGTTAGCTGAAGGCTAGGAAAAGGCCACTTGCTTCAATCACTGAAACAATACTATCCATACTCCTTTCAAGGATATTCTTCCCCGCAAGGCTCCAAATAACTCATACCCCAACATTTGTATTAAAAGGGACCTGCCACGTAAAAATTATCCAGGAGGGTCTAGGAAGAGTTTTATGGCTGAGGGTGATTCCTCCAAAGTTCTACCACCACCATACCCTGAATTTCTCCTTGTGCTTATTTAACTCCTCCATGCTATTCTGTGTGCCTTCTAGGTGAGGTCAGAAAAACGGCTATAGTCACTGCTAAATAGATGCTATATCTTATAAACCTATGGCAACCCCTCTTGAAAGCACTGACATTCAAAGCTACACGCAACGCGTTTTCACTCTAAGTGCTATGCATTTTTTAAAAAATTATTATTTATTTATTTATATTATTTATTTTATTTATTTATTTTTGGCTGTGTTAGGTCTTCGTTGCTGTGTGTGGGCTTTCTCTAGTTGCGGCGAGCAGAGTCTACTCTTCATTGCAGTGCGTGGGCTTCTCATTGCCATGGCTTCTCTTGTTGCGGAACACGGACTCTAGGCGCACGGGCTTCAGTAGTTGTGGCATGAGGGCTCTAGAGTGCAGGCTCAGTAGCTGTGGTGCATGGGCTTAGTTGCTCCACAGCATGTGGGATCTTCCCAGACCAGGGCTCGAAACCGTGTCCTCTGCATTGGCAGGCGGATTCTTAACCACCGCACCACCAGGTAAGTCCCAGTGCTGTGCATTTTCTAGGTACCTGGGAGGAAAACAGAAAGCAGCAGCCCCATTTTTCTGTTAATTGCACCTTTGTTGTGGTAGTTAAGATTCCTTCCAAGGCAGCTAAACCTTGAAGGGAGCTGGGAAGATTTGGGATGTCTTGCCTTTCCAATTGGGTACTCGGTAGAGCTGTCATGAAGCAGTACAATGGGTCAAAGACAAACCACATGGCATCTGATGCTCGTCTTTATATGTTTAAGATAAAAATGTGACACCACGAGAAGGTTAACGTGGACCTAATTTTGAAAATACAAACAGGAAGCACCCCCACCCCAATATTACCATTTAAAAAAAAAGGAAACCAAACTTCAAAGATACCTTCCAAGGAAGTCACGGGTGTGACCAAACTAACAAAAGTAATAAAACGTCATCTAAAACCCTGAAACCACCAAAAGTGAGGGTCTCCTTCGACTAAAAGTTGAACACGTGTAAATTACTCCTCTCTTTGATTAGTAAAAATAGAACACATTTAGATATGCAAAGTCCTCTCCAAACTGGCTTAGGTTTTTTAATAGTAAAAGGATCATCACTAATAAGAAAACATCCAATGTAAACAGGCTACTTAAAATAAGGACATGACAATTAACAGAAGGCAATTAAAAAATTTAATCACTGTGATGCTCACAATTTAAGTGTACAAGAAACTGTCTAATCAATGGAAACTAGATTGTTAAATTTGATTTTCTTATTCCTAGAAATAAGCATAAAACTGTTGTGTTTCCAACACTACAGAGGAAAAAAATACTTCTGATTTTAGAACGGTTCTATTAACAAAGCTCAGATTTAAAGAAAAATCTTTTCCTTTAAACACCACACAAAACTGGGGACAGTGATACTTTCGAACAAACTTTTAAACATTATTTTTATTAAGAAGTGCCAGAGTCAAGGTATTTTGAAACTTTATCATGCAGTAAAAGGATATTCTTCTGAAGAGCTCAGTAACCTAGAAATGTCCTAACTTTTTAAAAGAATAAGTTTCAAACGCTCAAAACACATTAAGGAAAAACAGAAGGTTTTCTGCTTCCTTTTGTAGGCATAATGTGGTAATCTACACTCTAATAGAAGGGAGGAAATATGTGTCACTGGTAGTCCAGAAATCTGTGAATAGTTCATGAGATACATACATGTTTGTAGGGCACTAGAAGAGTTAAGCTTCCTCTGATTCTACCTTCAACCTGCAATCTACTCTTGAGCATATTATTTCCCTATTTAGAACACCTTGCTTTTATAATAAGACTACCTGTATTACCTACACAAAAATAAGCCAAATGAACCACCACAAGCATATTTATAAACATATACTTAACACAAATCACAAATGCTTTCAACATAATTTGAAATAATTTTAACGTAACAATATAACTTGAAACAAATGGACATAAGTACCCAAAGAGCAACAAGTGATGCTTTTTACTAGTCCTGATGTGGTTTTTGCATATGTAAATAAAATTTTTTTAAAAATCAATTGAGAGCAAGAAAATGAAGATGAAACGAGAAGTTGGGGCACAGTAGGAAGTGCTGACCAAAATATACATGTTGTAACACTCCAAACAAGGATAACACTTTTTCCCCCTTCCATCATATATATCATGAAGTATCCATTTAAGAAACATAGACACCTTAAATTTCTTAACACGATCCATACTAATAGCCTGTGGGCAAAAATGTGAATCCTGACCAGTGAGAAGGGGGGGATAATTTATTTAGTTGGGTATACAGCAAAGATTCTGTGCAGTTTAGCTCCAAGTTATGCAATAACCAAACTGCTTGTGATAGAAATCAACTCTTGTGTTTTTTTCTGATGTTTTGCTTTTTAAAAAAAGATCTCTCCATTCCTTCCCTGTGTGTCAACCAGATGCTTGAAATTTTCATCTTCCAAGGGCTACAGAAAACAAGTAATCATACTAGATAACACTTACCTGACCAAAGGTGTGGTGCTGTTTTGGTTAGACCAACAGACATCGCAAACCGTCACATAATAAATTTTCTTAAAATCTGCAGCCCCCTTCTCCCATTTACAATATCAATTCTAACTGTGATCTTCCAAGAGATGGAAATTGGTACCAAAACAAACAAAAAAACCCCAAAGCCTTGAAATAAAGTCAATCAATAGAATTCCACCATTTGATATTATCAGAACTGATCTAATGTTCCTAGTGTTATGAAATTAGAAAAAAATGACTGGCACACTAAATAAAATACATCCTCTTCTAAGAACTACAGCCAATGAATACGAACAATGTAACCAACATAATATAAACAAATAAACAATAACAGAAAAGTGTTGAGGAAAGAGGCAAAGTTCTATTATCTTAATTGAACGATAACAAAATTGAGAATAGTACACTCGACAGCTGAAAGCTTATTATGGCCCAGGCGGCTATCCAAGCCCTTTGGAAACCTAAGATACAAGCGATGATAAACACCATTTGAAGACTGAGAAAAGGACCTAAGCTCAGTTTAATAATTTGGTGACACACTAGCCCTTTCAAGGGGCATTCCCCGAGGACATTCCAGAGACAATTTATGGAACTGTGTTTAGGCAAATGTCTACTGCTTCTCTGTGCTTAGGGAAGAGCACTAATCTGAGAGTCTTCAGACCGACATTTCAGTTTCTGAAGTACTAAACAGCTGCGTGAATGGAGCAGGCCAATCGCTCCACCTATCTGGCCTCAGTTTCCTCATTTGTACAATAAAAGAATGGAGCATTACCGTCGCGGTCCTTTCCAGCTCTAACATTCTACGACCCACTTTGAGCACTATTTATTTGATACGACGGTATCACATACAATGACAGGATCAGAGGGGTCGAGAAGAAAAAGATCTGGCATGGCTCTTTGGGAAAGAGAAGATCGCTATCTCTTTTTGCCCTCAAAATTCTTGTGGTTCTCATTAAGCTCCTCTTCCTAAAAGCTGGCGCTTGTTTTTCTCCCTCGCCTTTTCCATCACTGCTGGCTACAAGTGTCTGCAAACGCCTCTTGCTCCACACAAGTTCTTTCCTCTTTGATCTGCCTGACCATCTTGCCAGATTCCTTTAGCCTCAGACCAGCTTTGGTGACACAACGACTCCCCTTCCGACGCTGCGTATCTACCCCCAACACCAGGAGCACTTTTTAACTCTTTATCCCTGGCTAGAAAAAAAGAACGCACTGCGTCCACAGCCACACGCACAAGCCGGGGCCTGGCGGGTCCCTGATGAGGGATTCTGCACCCCCGAGCCTGATCGAAACGTTCGTATTTGTTGTCTGGACTCCTTATAAGGCGCTGTTCCTTGAAGCTTGGCTAAAACCCCTCACCCCACCGGGCACCACCGGTCTCATCCCACCCCCAGGAGTCGCAGATACCCTTTTCTCCCTTTGAAAAAGGGAGAAAAGCGAGGAGCCGGCGGGCGCTATTCCGAACTGCAACACGAAGGTGTGAGGGGGCCGACGGCAGCCCACCCCGACACACGCGCACGCACGGTCTCTGCCCTCTACCCCTTCCGGCCCGCCGCAGCCTCCGCACGACGCCCCTCGCCCGCCCCCAGCCTTCGCCCCCCGTGGCCCCCCTCACCCAGCGGCGCGGTCCCCGCGCCCGTCCTCCCGGCCCAGGAAGCGATGGCGGCGGCACAGCGCGGCCCTGCCGGGCGTCTGGGCGGCCGGGGCGCGGGGCCCCGCCCGGGCCGGCTCTCAGGCCTCCCTCCGCGGGCCCCGAGCTCCGGGCTGGCCCCGCAGCTCCTACCTCGCTTGGCCCCTCGGGCGCCAGCGGCTGCCTCCCGTCCGCTCTCTGGCTCGCCCGCCCGCTCGCTCGCTCGCTCCCTCCCTCGGCCGGACCGCCGCGCTTAGTCTCCTGCGCTCGTTCCAGCCCGGGGTGACGGCTCCGGCCGCCGACTCTCCTCTCGCCCGGGCCCACGGGGGCGCGCGCGCCTGTCGCGCGCGGAGGCCCGGCCGCGCGCGTCGTCCGCAGCCTCGAGCGCGCCCCGCGCCAGCGCGCGCCGCTTCCTGGTTCCGCCCGGCGCGCGCTGGCGAGCCCCGTGGTCCCTCGCCCCCCCCCCCCCCCCCCCCCGCCGCCCCCGAGAGGCCCCGAACCCCCCCCCCCCCCTCTGTGGGGCCGGCGCCGCGCGCAGCCCCTCTTCGCGGAGCGGGGGCGGCTTTGCCGCTTGGCTCCCGGGCCGGGTCCGCGGGCCGCGAGCACATGCTGCTTTGTTTGGGTGGGGTCTGCTGGCCCGACTGTTGTGGTCTTGTTGATTGGCATCCCCCTCTGCGGCCCGCCCACCTCCCTTCGCCCGGGCTGAGGTCCGCGTTTTGGGTCCAGTCCCTCCCAGGCTGAGGTCAGAAGTCCATCGCAGACCCATCAATAATTGCCCCGGGTTTGCTCCCTGGAGGGCGTTTCAGCCTGGGCTCCTGCTGCTTACCACACGGAAGAGCAAGAGGAAAGCCTGAAGGGACACAGCAGGAGTTTACAACTGGCCCTTGCCGAGTAGATCCATCCACTGTTCCAGAGTGAATCTATGGGGGACAGCGGTGTCTGAGACCATTTCCCTCTCTGGGGAATCTTGCTAGCTCCCACCAGTGGAGCTACGGGAGGGACTCTCTCCTCTATCTGGAGAAAGAAGAATAAGCAGGATCAGCTCTGTAGGATCCAGAAGAAAAGGAGTCTCTGAGGGCCTTTTCCATGTAATGGGGAGGGGGTGCAGTGTCTGAGAAGGCAGCCTGAGTCACCCACTCTCCTCTCGCTACATCTGTGGAGCTGGCCAGTGGTTTCCCTGGCAACCCTCCAAGGGCCAGCACCAAAGCAAGACATGTCAGATCTCCAGAAACCCAGTTGCAGGGGCAAAAGAAGAAGGACCCCACAGATGCACACAGAGCGTCCCTTCCCTACAATCTGAAAATCTTCCTGTCCAGAGATGACCAAGATCTGCAAGTCCTCTTGTTCTCCCATAATCCACCTTTAGCAGCTCTTCCCAGCAGCCTTCCCTTCACCTCCAAAATAACACCAGCCACAAAGATCTTTGTGTCTGCAGCTGATCACAAACTCTTTCTCCCCCACCCAGGCTACTGCTTTTATCCCACATTCTGAGCCAACACCTGGCACGGTGCTTTGCACAGAGTAGGTACCGGGAGCTTGGAGGCCAGAGCACGAGGACAGGCTGGAGCAGGAAGCTGGACGGAAGCACCAGCCCTGAGCTCTCTGGCAACCCCTCTGACAGTTACTGTCCAGGAGGTTTCAACACTTAGGCACACCACATTTCTCTTTCCTGTAAACTTTCATACCTGCACACATGCCGTTCCTTCTGCCTGGAATGTCCTCCTGCCACTCAGTGTGTGCCCTTAGGTGACGCTTGCTCCAGGCAGTACGAACCTCGCCCTCCCTGTTTCCAACCACACATTTATGCCCCTATTATGGCACCTCTCGTGCTGAAGGACAATTTCTTGTTTACATGTCTCTCTACCCCAATGGCACACAATATCCCATTCACCTTTAAATGCTCCCACCCCGTGCCCAGCCCGGAGCAGACACTCAATAAATATTTGAAGAACAAACCCTACACTCTAGGAATAGAAATGGAAACCAGGAGAACTGCATAGTAATTAAAAGCACAGAATCTAGAACCAGACTCATGGTCAGCTCCGTGAGCCATGCAACCCGGAGCAAGCTGTTTGCCTTGATTTCCTCATTGTAATATAGTGACATTAATAGGACCTACCTCAGAGCATTGTTGTGAGAATTAAGTGAGTTAGTACGTGTAAGGTGATTCGAATGCTGTAAAGCACTATAGGGCTGTTAACTATTATTATTGTTTTTAGTAACAGCTTAGATTTACACCCCTCTTCCTAGGACTGGTCAGGTCTAGGATTCAATCCAGTTGCCTTAGCTGCTGGTCATCAGTGGCAGCAGGGTGCGAGTCTGAATGCTGGGAGGGCGGGGCAGGTACATCTCATAGCACATCTGTGACTGACTACTAGGCACCCAGCTAGATCTGGCTGGCTGCGTGCATAGACACCAAGGACAGAATATTCTGGTGACTACCTCCACAGAACAGGAATGTTGTCAACCTGGGAGAGGAAGGCCCATCCAACACCTACCTCTCCCTACTTCCAATTCACATGAGGTGAGACCCTACCTGGGTCTCCTGGCTCTCCCGGGGCCTCAGGGACATAGTCCCCTAAGCTGAGGGGACAGCAGACTGAGATGTGACACAGAAGGAGTCCTAGAAAGAAAGAAACGGAATGGGAAGGTAGGATCCAGAAAGACTCTACAGAGAGCCCACATGGGAAGCTGCCAGAGACATAGTTGCAAATGCAGAGATGTCCACTGGTCAGAGAGTTGGGGTCATCTCTTAGCCCACCCTGGCCTGACCCATGAGAGAGAGAGGCTTGAGGGAGAGCCTGGAAGTCTGGTGGGCAGCCCTGTCCAGGCGTCCCTTCTACTCTGCACCAGGGGCTGACCCCAGCCTCCTCTCCTTGCTCGCAGGCAACAGCACGTGGCTTCCACAGAGAACAGCCCCCATGCTTCCCATCCTCCCTCAGCCCTGCCCAGCCACAGGGAGATCATGAGGCTGTTTTCTGGAAATGTAGCTGAAACCACAACCACGATCCCCTCTAGCCAGAGACCCACACTCATGTGGCTTCTCTCTCCAGAACTCTCTGTACCTCGGGAATCAGATTGGTCCCTACCACACAGCAGCCACAAAAGGACACCTGCGGGAACTTTCCTTCTTCCATAGGTGGGTGCTTCCTCCCTATTAAGTCAATACAGGCCCCTGGAGCCTCGGGCACTCAGCAGACAGGAAGCAGAGACATCTCCAAGGCCCTGGAATAGAGGTTTGTCATAGCCAGTGGTTCATGGGGGCTCTGTCAGTACCAGGGCTTACTTCTGCCAGAGCGCAGGCAGAGAAAAGAGCCGAGTTTTACGGTGATATCTGGTTCCAAATCCCAGCTCTGCCACTTTAGCTGCTGTGTGACCTTAGTCAAAGTACTACACTTCTCTGAGGGCCTCAGTTTCCCTCATGTGTAACTCATAGAAGGTATAAGTTATGTTTGTAAACGTATAGACTCTTTCTGGGAGTACACACAAGACTGTAGTAACTGTAGTTGCCCTTGTGGAAGGGACCTGAGGAACAGGAAAGGAGAGAGACTAACTATTCACCGTATATCCTTTTAAATCTTCTGAGTTTTGTCTCATGTCCTATGCTACCTATTAAAACATTGGGAACATGAACATTTTTTCAAAGTAAAAAGTAGAGAGAGAGCGTTTGTGAAAGCATCATGCCTGGCTTGTGCAAGGCACTTGATAAATGAGTATTCTCTTTCTTTTCCGCAGCCATCTTGCTGGGCTAGGAGGGAGCTGGCAGCGGGTGTGGTGGTTGGTATGTGGGATGTGGGTGAGGGATGTGAATGTCCTTGCAGACCTGGAGATTCTTTCGCACTCCCTGTCTTGCTCCTCTGTGCCTCACCTGTCTGGGCTCCCTTCCAGCCAGAGTTAAAGGGAGGGCTCTCTGGAAAGCCCGAGGCACCACCACCCCCATCCCCCGCCTCCTGGGACGGGGTCATCGTGCCCTTTCCATCCAGAGTCCTGGGGCAATGCTGTAGCGTCCAGAGAGGGTGGGGCTGACACATACGAGGGAGCAGAGTGTCACTCCAGCCAGTAATTTCCTGACTTGCCGGGTGGGTTAGGAACTCAAAAGCCAGCCCAGCACCAGGCAAAGATGAGGCTACTGCTGCCATGGGTGGGAAAGCAGGTCAGTAGGACCAGAGCAGGCAGAGGCCAGGGCAGTGGAGGAGAGAGCCTTCTGGGTGCTGTGAGTCAGGATGTGTGAAAGGGAAACAGGGGTCTGCACTGGAGAAAGGGAACCGCTGAGCTGTCAGAGCTTGGGGAAGCCCTGCGCTGTTTTAGGAGCTTCATTAATCCAGCAGTATGTATGAAGCCACTATGACAAACCAAGCAGTAAGACACGGGGCTTTAGACAACTAGTTAGGCCATAAGAAGAGGCCTGCAATACAGGATTGAGGCGCTCCAGGAGGGCAGATACTGGCTAAGGTCCCTGAGCAACTACTTGCCATTGTGAGTGAGTCTTCACAGCAATCCGAGGAGGTGAGTCTTGCTGTCCTTTTACAAAAGAGGCCACTCAGCTCAGAGAGGCAGACTCATGTGCCTGGAGTCACACAGCAGAGCCAGGTCTGCCTTTCAAAGAAGTAAAGTAGTTTCAGGTCACACAGCTGCTAAGTTGGCAAAGCTGGGATTTGGAACGAGATCTAACTCAGCTCTTTTTGCTGCCCACAGTCTGGCAGAATCAAGCCCTGGCACCGACAGAGCCCCCTCTGATCCACTGGCTGTGACAAACCTCCATTCTGAGGCCCTTCCTATCTGTTGAGCGTCTGATGGCCAAAACCTCTGCGTTTTCCCCTCTGCCACACTGACCCTATGAAAGACGAGGACGATGTTACCAGATGGCTAAGGGAGGAATGGCCTTCCAGGCAGAGGCAACAGAGGCAGCAAAGGCTTGGAGTTGAGAGAGGTCAGCGCGTTGGGGGAACTGCATGGCTGAAGCACAGAGCGAAGGGAAGGCTGGTGTTTGGGGTCCATCACAGCAGCAAACAGGCCGGTAGCCAATAAGGAGGGGATGGGGCATTGGGCCAGTCATTTTGACTTCATATACCCCACTGGCTTCTGGGGCTGGGGAGCTGATTCTGGAGGCTGGGAGCAGGCAGGGAAGATGTGGGTGGGTTTGTGCCTGCAATAAACTGGAACAACGGGAAACAGGGCTAGAGAGCAAGGAACCTCCTCAGGTCATAACAAAGAAAAGTGTCAGAGTGATGGGGGATGGGGGGGGGAAGGAGATGCACAACCCCTCTCTCACATAATGCCCAGAGGGCTTGAGGTCCATACTGGGCAGGCTAAGACACAAAAGATTTCTTGTTGGGCTGGAAGGAGGAGAAACTAGCTCAGCGGGAAGAGAGGCCTGGTAGTTATTGGGAATGAGGATGGGAGCCAGACCTGATCCAGGGCTGCTCAGGCCAGTCACCAGGTCCCTCACCTGCCCAGCTCAGTGCTCGTGGCCCATCTCTTCTCTCTCCCGGGCCTACCCCTGCTGCCAGGAAGGTGGACTCCTCTCTGCCTTCCTTACTAGGGAACGTGTGCTCAGTCCAGACATTTCACCCCCTCCTCTCCCTGTCCTGCAAGCTTCTTTCCCAAGGCAGGTGGACAGGGCAGCTGGGCAAAGGAAGGCCAGCTTTCCCCCTCCCACTCACTGGGTCAGTCCCGCACCCCTCCCTTCACTCTGTTCCCAGAAACAGAGGACGGTCGCTATGCCTCAGGCTGAAAGGCCTCGTGTTCCCTTGGTGACGTCACAGTAAGTTGACTTCCCTGAAGAGTGGTAGAGGACAGGGGACGGGGCAGGAAGGGTGGGCAGGCTGCCCCGGGACCCGAATTCACGCCGAATTCCTCACGGCGCATGTACACTCTCCCTAGGTACCACTCTGTCTTCAGGGACAGGAATGAGCGGCATTTCCATAGGGAGGTACCAGGGTGAGGAGATTCCGGGAGAAGCAGGGACACTGGTCTCGGAGGTGCGGTATGTGCTGAGCATAGGCTTGTGGTCCCCCCTTCCAGGAGCCTTAAGGGTGGGGGCTGGAGAGGAGGTGGAAGGTCCCCACAGAGGCAGGGTGGGGGTGAAGCAGGATGCTTAGGGGCCCACGGGCTTCAGCTTTGGCCATCCCCGCTCTGCTGGGGCACAGAGATACTTCCTGGAACACCTCTAGCTTTCCTGGGAAGGCTCTTCACCCCCCACCTCCCCCCTGGCTCCCACACAACAGGAACTCTCCTTAATAAGGGACTTGGAGCAGAGGAGACAAAGGCATCTCTGTACCATCTCCCCCCACCCCCAGGGACGGTTAGGTCAACGTGACCTCAATCCGTTCTCCCCAAGGTAGGGGCATCAGCAGGGCCTCCTTCACACAGCTAACCTGGTCTCCAAGGGCCAGAAACAGGACTTGGGGTCATTGTTCCCTTCCTGTATAACTCAAACCCACCTCTGTGTAACACACAGGTCACACTGCCTCACTCAACAGAGCAGGGGCAGGGACCAGCGTAGCGATGGAGGCGCCACGCTTGGTGCCACAAAACAACCATGGGCTAGAGTGAAGACTACGGTGTGCGCTCGGGGTAGGGAAAATTACAAAAGGTTGTACGGAGATCCTGCCCACAGAGCCGGGCAACTTGGATCCTGGTGCCAGCTGTGCATTTACTGGCCAGACTGCTGTGGACAGGACACTTTCCTGGACTGATCAGAGGGGAAAATTCTGGTTCTGCCCACCTTCGAGGCTGTCGCAAAGATCAATTGAGTTGAAGAGTTCAACCGCGTGTGCCCATGAATATGCCATAATTCAGTTCAAGACATGTGCATAGAGTGTGAACTACACACTAGGCTGGGGAGTATTATGATTCCTATTAAAATGCAGCCAGTCGTCTTTTGGGGACTGTCTTCCTGTGAGAATTTTGTTTAATCCTTCTTCATTCCCCACGTAATGCTGTGACTTGGAATTGGGGATGAGAGGCAGTTAGGGGCGGCAGCCTGGGACCCCAGCTCAGTCTAGACACGAGGAGGTTTCTGATCTTCCTGAACCCCCCATTCTCTATGCCTCAGTTTGCTCCTCTGTAGTCTGGGCCCGTAAAACCACCAGGGTGCTTTGCTTTGTGGTGGGAAATAGCAGAGACCAAACCAGGGGACTGAAAGCAAAAAGAAACCCCAAATTTGACAGTTCCGGGTAGTTGCGTTATCCGGAGCCCTAACCACAGTCACCTCTGCCCCCAGCCTAACGCTGACACCCTTCCCTCCTCCACTCTCTTGGTTGGCCTTTGCCCATCCTGGGAAAGCTCCAAAGCTCCTCCCCTCCCACTGCATCTCAAAAGGAGAACAGAGGCACAAAGAAATGGAGAGCAACCCAGGCAGAATCAAACAGAGACCCAGACAGAGACTTAGAGAGAAAGAATCAAATGGAGAATCAAAAAGCAAGAGGAAGAAACATGCAACAAAGGACACCCGAATTCAGGGCCTCACAGAGAGGCCAAATGGGGAGAGATCCAGAGGTGCAGGGAAACAGCTGTCGCCACTGGACACAAGGGGAAGAGGGGGGGCATGTGAGAGCTCTGAAGGCACTGGGGCACACCCTTTTAGGCCAATCCCTCCAGTTTTGTTCACGGGCACCCCAATGTTAGCTTTTTTTTAGGACCCAGGAGGACCCACCCCCCTAGCCAAGCCCAGTCCCATCCAGCCAGATGTTTGGTGCGCAGGGCTCCCAGCTGGAGCAGCAGGCCCCAGCAGGCCCTGGGGAGGAGGCTGGAGAGGCGACTGCCTGGAAGTGGGGAGGCAGGGCCCCCACTCTGAAGCTGGCATCCCCATCCCACCGTTTCCAGATGCCCAGATGCGGTTGCATGGCAAGGGTGGTCCTCTGCCTTCCAGACATGGCTCAGAGGACTTGGAAACTCAAGGAATCTGCTCCCACTGACTGACTCAGCCACCTGCTCACAGTGAGAGGCTGGAGGGCACAGGTGCCACATCGGGCCGACCCACTGTGTCCTTGTGACACTGACCGGGTCACTTCCCCTCTCCAGCCTCTGTTTCCCCATTTGTAAAATCATCTTTACGTTTTTTTTCCAGCTCTGACACTTGGCTGTCACTCCAGGTGAGCCCCTAGCTGTGTGTCAGACCCTCCCCTGCTGGATCCGTTGCACAGAGTAGAGGAAGGAAAGAGGGAGAGGCATTGTGCTTCCTCCTCCCTAGAGCAAGTTTTCCCCAATTCCTTGAACCCCTTTACAGTTTTCAATTCCTTTCCTTGCGATCCTGCCAACTGAGACCGTGACCACACATGGAAGTGTGTCGGGGGTGGGAAGGGGAGACAATCCAGCTTCTGCAGCCTTAAACTTCGGGTTTTCTCTGAAGTGAAAGAATGAAAGTGGGGAAGTAGTGAGCGGTAAGAAGATGGGGGGGCACATGAAGGGGGGGAAGGAATGGAGAGAAAAGGGCAGGTCCAAGAAGGAATTAGGGCGGGAGGGAGAGAGGGAGAGGAGAATGATTGCCCCCAGTACATGAGGTCTTGGCCCAGCCGGCCCTGAGTGGGCTGCCAGACTGGCCCCTCCCTTGGTGCTGCCAATACCAGCTGCCAGGCATGGGGGTGGCCCCAGAGGAGAGGGAAGCTGGGTAAAGGGAATGGAAGGCTTCCAGGGCAGCCTTGCCCAACTCCACAGGCCCCGTAGGGGGGCTCTCAGGGAGGGGGCTGGGACCCAGGCAAGGCTCAGGGAAGGTGCTCCCTGCTCTGTCAAGGCATATAGGCAGTCCTAAGCTTGTGACGATTCAAGACACCCCTCCCTGGACTTTCTGAAGACAGGACCAGCCTCAGATGTGACTGGGCTGGGGTGAGTGGAGAGGCAGGATCATGTATAGACCATAGGCTGTGGACTAGGCCCTGTGCCCACTGTGGGACCCTACGCAAGCCCCCTCCCCTCTCTGGACTCCATTTCTTATCTGCATAGTTTCAGGGGGTTGAAACATTTGCCTGCCAAGGTTCTTTCTTTTTTCTACTGCAGGCGGGGGTGCACAGTGGTGGGAGCGATGGAAGGAGGGGCGGTGGGGGCCCCCTGGGTGAGCTGCCTTCTCTGGAATCCCCAGTCTTTCCCCTCAATACGCTTTGTCTCTGAGATTACAAAAGCTGTGTCCCCAACCCACACAAACACACACGCAAACACACGCTAAACTTTTTAAATCTAGAGACTCAAAAGATGACAAACGCCAGGGCTGGAAGGCTGGTCCAACCCTTCCCTCCTCCCTTTTTACAGATGAGAAAAACTGAGGCCCTGCTTTGGGATTTCCGGAGCCCGGGATTTCCCAGCCCTACCACCCTCATCCTCCAGCCACTCCTGCGCCTCTTGCTCAGCACGGTCCGCGGCAGCTCCGCGGGGCCGCCGGCGAGGGCTGGCTGGGACTCCCGGGTGACCCGGCCATCGGGGCAGCCCCTGTGCTCGGCGCCAGCCCCGCCTCGCTGCCTGGGGCCCGGCCGCGGCCGCCGCCGCTGTGCACTCGCCGGGGAGCTAGCCACCAAGGGCGGAGGCAGGGAGAGAGCGACCGAGGCTGGGAGGGGTGTTGGCGAGAGCTCGCGCGCTGTGTATGGTCTATCAGAGGCAGCTGACCTTTGAGGAGGAAATCGCTGCTCTCGGCTCCTTCCTGTAGTAACAGCCGCCGCCACCGCCTCCGCCGCCGCCAGGAGCCCGGGCAGGGAGCGAGCGTCAGCCCCGCAGCCGGACGGCTCTGCGCGACCAGGTGGGTGGCCCGGCCGCGCGTCCCCGGCGGCGCGCGCCCAGAGGGCGCCCCTGGCTGCTGCCCCGGCCCCCTCACCGCGGGACCCGGAGCCCGACGGCCGTAGGGGTGCAGGGGACAGTCCCCGGGACCGAGAGGGAGTTTCGGCGCAGCGCGCAGCGCGGACGAGAGACGAGGGACGCGGGACGCTGATGCAGGGAGGGGGCCGAGGGTGGACGCCATCCTCGCCGGCAGAGGGCAGGGGGCGCTGTCGGACTGGACAGTGGGAGACCTCGGGGCACAGCTTGGGGGACGCAGCCCAAGAGAGGGAGTGTCTGTCTCCCCAGCCCTCTCTCCTTAACCCCAGCCACGTGCTTACGGTGACAGAGCCGTCCAGTGGGAACCGTCGGTGGCGTTGCCCAAACGTTGGGCTGGAATATCCCCCGTTCCCAGAAATGGGGACTCGGGGTTCGAAGCAGGGTGGGGGGATTCTTGCAGCCCTCCCCAGAGGGCCCGTGGGCCTCCGCCATCAAGTTTCTCTTTCAGTTTCTAGCTGTTCCCACCCCGGGGAAGCCCCGGTGGGGCAAGGGGAGAGGAAGAGGGGGAGGGCACCTGCCTTTCGGGAGCCCCTCCCCAAGCCTCAGCGGGTTCCTCGCTGGAGGGAAGGGCGGCCTTCCCCTCCTCACCCTCTCTCTTCCCGCACAGGAAAGCGTGTCTGTGGGAGGGGAGGGGCCGGGCCTGACCGCGGTCCAGGGGTGGGTGGGCATGGCAGGGCCAGGGGCAGGCCCAGCCCTCGCCTCTAACAAGGAGGCGCCTCTTCAGCCCTCTGCTCGCGCTAGGTGAACGGACATGGCGGGCTGGATCCAGGCCCAACAGCTGCAGGGAGATGCACTTCGCCAGATGCAGGTGCTGTATGGGCAGCACTTCCCCATCGAGGTCCGGCATTACTTAGCACAGTGGATCGAGAGCCAGCCGTGGTAGGTGCCCCTGCCTGGTGCCATCCAGGCCCCTTGGCCTTTAGGTCTCCTCTTTGTGGTTTGGTGAGATTCTGGTCCTGTCTGTCCCGCTCTGTGCAGAAGGGGCGGTGTCCTTGGGAAAGGGGAACAGGGAAATGGGAGTCTGGGATTGGAGAGGGAATGTTTCTAGACTCTGGTGCCTGTGGAGCTGCCAGGAACAAGTCCTGTGGGCACGAGCCTTGGATTTCCACGTCCCTCTTGGTGCCTGACCTCCATGCCCAAGGAGGCACCATAGTAGGCTTCTCTCTCCTGCCCTGCCCCAAGGGATGCCATCGACCTGGACAATCCCCAGGACCGACCCCAGGCCACCCAGCTCCTGGAGGGCCTGGTGCAGGAGCTGCAGAAGAAGGCTGAGCACCAAGTAGGGGAAGATGGGTTCTTACTGAAGATCAAGCTGGGGCATTATGCCACGCAGCTCCAGGTGGGTATGAGCTCCGGGCATCTGCAGGGTGTGGTGTCCACCTTCTCTTTCCAGCACCAGAACCCCTGGTTTTTTTCCTGGTTTGGCCACTGACTCACCGTATGACCCTGAGCTTATGGGCAACCTTTCTGTGCTTCGATTTCCCCCACCCCCTCTTTCTAAATCAGACCTGTCAGATTCCCCTTAGCATATTATAAAGCGAGAGGTGGGGCGTGTTTGTCCCCAAGAGAAGGGGGATGGGTGAAACTGCATTCTGGGCAGATCAAGCAGAAGGGATGGGGGTAGAGCAAGTCAAGATTCTGTTGTCAGAGAAAGGAATACTGACAGGTTCTAGAAATGAGGCAACGAGGCAGCCACACATCCCTCTTGCGGCTCTTTTAAAGGCTTTTCAAAGAGCTGCTGAAGTCGCGTGCAAGAGGAACAGAGTTGTCCTGGAGCCTTGAATTAAGGTTTTGGATGTAAGGTGTAGCTTCTCCTTCACCTGAGGATGCGGGGGGAAGGAATATAGGGGAGAGAGGGAGTTTTTGTGGCAGCAGGAAAGGGGTGAGGGTGGTAATCATAGTTGAGCATTTGTTGGAACTCACTTGAATATTTAGAGAGCCCTTCTTAAATACCAGCAGCAGGGTGTCAGAAGAATAAAAAGTCCATCCCAGAAGAGGCAGGAAACACGAGAAACTTGGTGGGAAGAGGGGAGCAAAACAGGAACCCAGGGCCAGGACTATAGTGGAAGTACCTTGACCTTGGCATTAGATGCCCTGGGTCTTGAGTCATCTGCTCAGTCGTTTGCCTCTGGACAAGTACTTAATCTCTCTGAGCATCAGTTTTCTCATCTGTGAAATGAGGATAACAGTTTCTGCTTATGTCATAGGGTTTCTATGATGCACAAGGTCAGAGGAGATGGCAGATTGGAAGTGCTTTGTAAACTGTTTCTAATGCACTGCAAACCAAATATGAAGATCTGCGAGGGGAAATCAAGTCAAGGAGAGATAGAGGTTCTGGTGACAGTTCCTGAGGCTTCCCAGAGGAAGCTGAGGCAGGGGCTGGAGGAGAGGAAGGGGTGGGCGTGGCTCTGCAATGGTCATGGTGGGAGCAGAGGATGGCCACTGGCAGCTGCTGTTGGATTCTTTCAGAACACGTATGACCACTGCCCCATGGAATTGGTGCGCTGCATCCGCCATATTCTGTACAATGAACAGAGGCTGGTCCGAGAAGCCAACAATGTGAGTGTCCATGGGTTTGGGGAGAGGTTTTGGGAAGTCCTTCTACCTGCTTTTATATGTTTTATAAACACTGGCATGAGAAAGCACCAAAGAAATAAAAGACACGGGCGAGTATGAGAGGCAGTATCACATGCAGGTGTAGACTGACACCCGACCCCCACTCCCCGGCTTCAGTCCCTGGCTCTACTGCTTACTAGCTGTGTGACTTAAGCAAGTTACTTAACCTCTCTGAGCCTCTGTCTTTTTCTATTATAAATGAGGACAGTCACAGTATCTACTCTCTAGGGTTATTGTGTGATACTATGTGGGCAAAGGATAGACAAACACAAATGAAACAGAAAAGGAAGCCCTAAAAACACACATACACGTCAGGAGATGCAATCTATGTCAGTCAGTGATGGCATTACACATCACCAGGGGAAAGATTTGTCATTCAATAAACGGGGCTGGAGACAAAAGAAGAAATATCCTCTGGTGTGGTTTATGAGGGGAAGCAGAGCCGAGGTCTATGTCAGAAGAAGTAACCCGGCAAGCTCAGAGAAGCGAGGCCTGGCGAGGCAGAGCAGGGACTCGTCCCCCATGTTCTGAAATCATAAAGGCATCAGACATTGCTGGGACAATGGTACAAATGGTATATTATCTGCAATAAAGCAAAATGAATTTCATGAAATGATATCCCACAGGTAAAGACCACAGACTAGTGCCCGGAGCGAAGTCATACTTATAACTTACTGGTGGTGGAGACTGATTTCAAGAATTTGAGAGTTCATTCAGTAAACGTTTATTCAGGTCTTGCTGTGCATCTGACACTGGACTAGGACGGGAAAAACAGATAAAGTCCTGGTCTCCACCTAAAGGGAATTCAGGCGATGATAGATTCTTTAGTTGTCAGCTGAGTGCTAAGCGGGCCTCTTTGGAAAAAGGATCCAACTCAGACTGGGGCAGGCTGGCTGGTGGAGGGGAGGGTGTCCTGAGGAAAAGGATGCCCGAACTACAGTGGGGAAAGAGGGAGGAAGGAGGCAGGATGAGTTTTCTAGTCAAAAATAACAGCAGTATATGTGAGGGCAGGAAGGCGCGAGCCACCTCATGACATTCGAAGAACTGTAAGTGTTCAGTGCTACTGGGGAGAAGGGAGCCAACTGGGCAAAAGCCAGGTCACAGAGGGTCAACGGCTACAACTCTTGACTTGGTGCAATTACAGAGCTATCTGTAAATGTACAGATGAGTTCGGCTGCAATTAAGAAATACATGCCTACGATGCAGGTCATGGTTGGGGGTAAATAATTGTTGTCCCAGTCATCAAGCTGTTCTTCAACACCTCTGATGTCCTGGGCCTTGGGGATTTTGTGGTGCACAAGACAGACAAGGTCCTAGGCCTTAAGGAGTTCACATCCTAGTGCAGGGAGGCAGACAAGAAAGAACATGCAGGCTTCCCTGGTGGCGCAGTGGTTAAGAATCCGCCTGCCAATGCAGGGGACACGGGTTCGAGCCCTGGTCCGGGAAGATCCCGCCTGCCGCGGAACAACTAAGCCCGTGTGCCACAACTACTGAGCCTGCGCTCTAGAGCCCGTGCTCTGCAACAAGAGAAGCCACAACAATGAGAAGCCCGCGCACCGCAAGGAAGAGTAGCCCCCGCTTGCCTCAACTAGAGAAAGCCCATGAGCAGCAACGAAGATCCAACACAGCCAAAAATAAAAACAAATTAATAAATAAATTTAAAAAAAGAAAGAAAGGGGCTTCCCTGGTGGCGCAGTGGTTGAGAGTCCGCCTGCCGATGCAGGGGACATGGGTTCGTGCCCCGGTTCCGGGAAGATCCCACATGCCGCGGAGCGGCTGGGCCCGTGAGCCATGGCCGCTGAGCCTGCGCGTCCGGAGCCTGTGCTCCGCAGCGGGAGAGGCCACAACAGTGAGAGGCCCACGTACCGCAAAAAAAAAAAAAAGAAAAAAGAAAGAAAGAACATGCAAGAAAAAGACACCTTCGGTAAGGGAGGTCCTATTTTAAATTGGCTCATCAGAGAGGGTCACTCTGAAAAGGTGCCAGTGGAAGTGCCAGCAGGAAGGTTTGGTGCCAGAATGTTCCAGGGTGATGGAACAACAAATACAAAGGCCCTGAGGCAGGAACACGCTTATGTATTCAGGAACAGAAAGTAGCTGGTGTGCTTGGGCAGCAGTGGCGCTGCGGGTAGGGTAGGCAGAGGCTATCGGCTAGGGCCGTGGAGGGTGTGGAAGGAGTTTGGATTTTATTGTGAGAGCAGGTCATTGGAAAGGCCCTAAAGACTTGGTTGAAGGAATAGATCCGACCAGGTTAGTTAAATGACTGGATCCACAAAGCCCTTGTGGATGCCTCCCCTGTCACTTCACTTGGGGTCTCCAGGATGCCACCTGTGAGCGGTTCACCCGCTTCCCTCAGTCACAAGGTCTTGAGGGAGGACACAGACGATGTGTGTTCCCACAGCCTTGTCCCCCACTGTGTTCCCAGCACCTAGCACAGGTGGCATCGTGGCACCAGGTCAGCGAATGACTACGAAATGAGGGGTCATCATCATTAGTAGGAAAACCCAGGTGACTCCTGGGACATGTTGAGTTCTAGTCTCTCCAGAGAGAACTCAGATGGACCCTGTGTGGGATACTCTGGTGGAGGTTAGAACTGCAATAGAAGTTTCTTCCATGCTTTATGAAGATGCCATAGTCCGCCAGGTCACCTGTTTCTCTTCCTCCACCCCCATTCTGGCAAATGACTCTCCTTCTGACTCAAAGTACCCTTCCTTCTTATTCTAGATCTGGCATCTGGTGTCTGTAGTATTGGCGTTCCCCAGGGCCTGAGGTTTTCTTCCATCCTCACTGCCCAGTTTACTGCTGCCCACACTCTCCCCTGATATGTCTCCAGGGTAGTTCTTCTTCTGGGATCCTGGTTGATGCCATGTCCCAGAAACACCTTCAGATCAACCAGACACTTGAGGAGCTGCGACTGGTCACACAGGACACAGAGAATGAGCTGAAGAAGCTGCAGCAGACTCAAGAGTACTTCATCATCCAGTATCAAGAGAGCCTGAGGATCCAGGGTGAGGCTGGTGTGGGAGGGCAGCGTGTGTCTGGGGGACAGGAATGAGACCACTTTGTGAACTCCTGCAGGGTTGGGGCTAGATCCACGTCTGTCTCCCCAGAACCTTATCCAAAGCTTGGGAGGAGTAACGTTCCCAGTGATGGAGCCCCTGCTATGGGCCAGGCTCCAGGCTAAAACCTTTGCATGCATTATTCACTACAACCTTTACAACAGCCCTAAAAAATAGGTAGCTGTATTATTCCTGTTTTGCAGATGTTAAAACTGATGTTCAAGGAGAACACGTAATTTGGCCTGGGTTTCTTTAAATTTATTTTATTTATTTATTTTTGGCTGCATTGGGTCTTCGTTGCTGCGCGTGGGCTTTTCTCTAGTTGCAGAGAGCGGGGCTACTCTTCGTTGTGGTGCGCAGGCTTCTCATTGCAGTGGCTTCTCTTGTTGTGGAGCACGGGCTCTAGGTGCACAGGCTTCAGTAGCTGTGGCACACGGGCTCAGTAGTTGTGGCTCACGGGCTCTAGAGCGCAGGCTCAGTAGTTGTGGCGCATGGGCTTAGTTGCTCTGCGGCATGTGGGATCTTCCTGGACCAGGGCTTGAACCTGTGTCCCCCACATTGGCAGGCGGATTCTTAACCACTGCGCCACCAGAGAAGCCCTGGCCTGGATTTCTTGCAAGTTGCAGAACTGGATCTTAACTAGAGATATGTCATAAAATCACTATATTTTAACCAATATTCAGTGAATATCTCAATGAATGAATCAATGAATGAATGAATATGGACAAAGTGTTCCCCAGTCAAAGGGAGGACTTAGGTTGGGAGTCCCCTGGTTGAACCAGGCTGGGGAGAGGTGGAACTCCAGGAATGCCCCTTCTTGAGCCTAATAGGAGGTAAAGATGGGAGGAGGAGGTGACAGTGGAAAATTCTCCTGTCTCCTAGGTCTATAATTTGCTAGTGACTGCCATGATAAGGGTGTAGGGAAAGAAAAATTAACTCAGAAGAAATTCACCCCAGGTACACTTTTAAGAGTCTTGAAATGTGGCTCATCTTCCTTCACTTCAAATTGATCCCAGAGCTGTACCACCCCATCCTAGTGAGAACAAGAAGTATCAAACTGCCTTTTCCTTCACTCTTCTATTTTTGGTGTCTTAAGGTAGAACCATAGGTCATTGATTTTAGACCTTTCTTCTTTTCTAATGTATATATTCAGAGCTATCAATTTCCCTCTCATCAGTGCTTTAGCTGCATCTCATCATTTTGGATATGCTATATGCTCATTATTCAATTTGAAATATTCTCTAATTTCTCTTCTGATTAATTATTTTACCATATACTATTTAGAAGTATATTGTTTAATTTCCAAATATTTGGTGTTTTTCTAGATGTCATATCATTATTGATTTCATTTTCATTTCATTGTTAAATTCCACTGTTGTCAGAGAACACACTCTATATGATCTCTTCTTGTAAATTTATTGAGACTTGTTCTATGCCCCAGCATATGCTCTGTGTTGGTGAATGTATTTTGTGGACTTGAATGTATGTTCTGAAGTTGTTTTATTTTAAGATAGCAATAATAAATTCAATAATGTTAACATATATAACATAATATATGATGTTAACATAATAAAGTTAAAAAAACCCACACCAAGTTTAGTGAGTAGAGTGGCATTGCTTTACATTTTTGCAAATCTCTTTAATGTTAGGCTTAATAGGAGATAGCTGGAGCTGGCTTTCAATCTGTTGTAACATCACATATCTTGTTACCTCTAGAAAACTCTGCTCTATGCTTATAAGTGAATAAGAGAAAAAAAGGTAAATAAGGTCCTATAACTTTATGAAAATAGTTCTGGCTTGGTGGACCTCCTATAAGGGTCTTAGGAACCCTTCAGGGATCCCTGGTTCACACTTTAAGAATCACTGATATATCTTTATTGACTTTTTTGCCTAATTGTTCTATCAGATGCTGAAAGAGAGGTATCAAAATCTCCTATAGTATTGTGTAATTTTCCAATTATTTATGTAAATATTTCTTTTATGTATTTTTGAAGCTTTGTTATTAGATGCATATACATTGAGAATTATGTCATTTTGATTGATTGACACCTTAATACTTATGGAATATCTTTCTTGAGTTCTCGTAACACTCTTTGCCTTGAAATCTACTTTATCAGATATTAGTATTACTCCTCCAGCCTTCTTATTCTATTTTTAAATAGAAACGTATTTTTATCCATGCTTTTTAAAATTTGAAATGTAGACAGCATATAGTTGAGTCCAGCTTTTTTATTTATTCTGACAATCTTTGCTTTTAATTAAGGTGTTTAGTCCACTAATATTTAATGTAATAGCAATTGAGGTCCCCATGTTAATATTTATTTTGTTTTGTCCATTTTCAGTATTTGTTCCTCTGTTCTTCCTTTTAATTGTTTAAATTTTTAAGATTCTATTTTAATTTAACTACTTAAGCTTTCCTCCTACCTTGCCCTGTCAGTGTTTTCTGTACCCTGAGACTAGCACGTTGCCTGAATCATAGCAGCTGTTGAGTAAATGTTGGGGGGATAATTCTAGCAG